>NC_086447.1:837198705-837498705 GCF_028390025.1 Pseudophryne corroboree | reverse complement strand
GGCAGGTGTGGATGTGGGTGGGCAAGGAAAGCTGTGTATGCAGGCAAGAACTGGAAGATGTGTATGCAGGTGGGTGGGCTGACTGGGTGGTGAGACGCAGCGTCCATGACCTATGATATCACACCGCTGCGTCTTCAAGGCATAGGTCACGGTCGGAGCACGATTGATCCTCTAAGAAGAGCCCGGGCCAACAGTTCACTCTGAAGATGCAGGAAACTGTCTGGCTTTGCGGCACACCTTGCAACTGGTCGCGGCACACTAGTGTGCCACGGCACACTGGTTGAAAAAGCCTGCACTAGCCGTTCAATTGAATGGCCAATATATAATCGGCACATCGGAGGGTGTGTACCCCCCGATATTTAGTTCACAGGCATATTGCGTTGGCCCTGCAGCACAGCCGATGGGCGATATATCTGCAGATATACAGTATTGATGCATTGTGCTGTGTGTGTATGGTTGGTCTGCAGACCATTTGTACAATTGCTGCAGAGGCTGAAATCACAACTGGGCGGGTACATGTAATGCCAACCCAGTAGTGACGTCAGGCACAACACATCGGGCAGACGATTAGTAAGTGTATACAGATAGGACGGTGGATCTCCGGGATGGCTGATCTGTTGTCCAGATGGCCGATCCGTCGGCCTAGTGTGTACCCAGCATAACACTCTGGCCTGATTCAGAGCACTGGCTTATCTATAATGGATGCAGTGTGTGCAGTGCGCACGGGCCCCTGGGGTCCCGGGGAGCCCATTGCGCACGTCCTGCACCTATTCTTTCAATACTTACCCTCCAGAGGCTCACACTGGCAGCTGCAGAAACCACCGGTAAAAAAAAAATGGCATAGCGGTTCCAGGCAGCTGCAACACTTGCATATTTTCACACAGCCGCTGCATGCTAAATGGCATCTGCGTCCATCTTTAAATCAGACCCTCTGTCTCTTGTAACGGACAGCCGGTCCCCTAAGGGGGCGGATCACATTTACATACTATAGGTCTTACATCGGGATGTAGTTAATATACCGGCTGTCGGGCCGGCATATCTTCTTAACCAATCCCTTACATCTTTTGTTGTTTCTGAGCACTGAGTGAGGCTGGTGGTTCCAAACAGGAGACATGTGCATCTATAAATGATCAGGGTCTTCCGGACACTGCACTCCACTGCACTCCAGTGCTTATCAGCTGTGCGATGCTTTTGCATTTCTGCAGGGGATGGGGGGGAAGGGGGGTAGGGAGGGGGCGGCACTGACATGTGGGGCGGACTAGCCCTGTGCTGGGCGTCCCCGCATGTCTGAGTGCCTGATCGTAGCTGTGCTAAATTTAGCACAGCTACGATCAACTCGGAATGACCCCCATTGTCCTTATTAATAATTGTTTTCTATTGACTCATTTAATAAATTGTTATATTTAGCAAATGACTAATTTCTAAATTAAACATTATTGTAAAGAGATACTTTTGAACAATAGATACATTTATTGGATCATTTAGTGATCTCCGGAGATGATTCTATTTTTTAGCTCTTGTCTCTTGGCCACTGAGGATTGCAGGGCACCCCACAGCCAGCAGCTAGATATCCCCTCTTATCATCCAATATTAAATTGTTAGTTATAGTTAGACGTATAATTCAATATATTACGGCTTATATTTTGACTCCGAATACATTTGATATTTTAAGGTGCGTACCCACTAGACGATATCGTGTATGATGTGCCTGATTCGGACACATCGTTCATGATATTGTCCAGTATGTATGCATCGCATGCCCGTCGGCCATGCAGGCAGGTCCGACAGGTGATATCGCCAGCGAGGGCCATTCTGCCGAATGCAGCATGATCCCCCGCTCCCCCCCTCCTTCCCGTCATCATTTATCGCTGGCAGCATTGGTAAGTGTCTATGCACTTGCTGATGTCTGCCTCACCGCCGGGTCCCGTCGCTAACGAGATTGCCATGTACATACGCCATCCAGTGTGTACCCGGCGTTACTGCACATATCTAAAGATAATGGTGTACATTGGGGGTAATTCTGAGTTGATCACAGCAGGAACTTTGTTAGCACTTGGGCAAAACCACGTGCACTGCAGGGGAGGCAGATATAACATGTGCAGAGAGAGTTAGATTTGGGTGTGGTGTGTTTAATTTGCAATCTAAATTGCAGTGTAAAAATAAAGCAGCCAGTATTTACCCTGCACAGAAACAAAATAACCCACCCAAATCTAACTCTCTCTGCAAATGTTATATCTGCCCCCCCTGCAGTGCACATGGTTTTGCCCAACTGCAAAAAAATTTCCTGCTGCGATCAACTTGGAACTACCCCCATTATCTTTTTGTACAGTATATGGCATCTTTGAGCTCAACTACAGCTCCGGCCCATTGTATCATACCCAAATACCCACAGAGAAGCACTAAGCGGGAGACGTTGGAGAGAGGAAATACATTTACTTTAGTAAAAAAATTAACAGGTTTCAAAAAAAGGGGCACATTTAAAAAACATAATAAATAAATAGCTAAAAGTGTGCAGGATGACGGCTTTGTATAATAGTCTAAAGGCCTGTCCTGTCTCCGACATGTATACACAGTGGGAGCCGTGCGCATCCCCCTTCAATGGCTCCCACTGCTAGTGAAACCTGACAGGCCCTAGCCTAGTCGGAGAGGAGAAGGACCTGTCAGCTGCCAGGAGTGGGGTAGGTATTGGGGTGGGATGGAGCGGCAGGGGTGGGGGGGCAGACTGAGCAGGGGGCAGGGCAGAGTGAGACGCAACAGCAAGCAAAGAGGGGTGAAGCAGGACAGAGTGAGGGCTGGAGGAGCAGATAGAGAAGGGGTGGGGCTGAATGGCATGGAAGGTGGAGCAGCGGGCAGACTGCGGTTACAAAGAATATGGACGATCCCTTAATAATATCTAATAAGGCAGCTGGTAATTTGATTGTACTACTGAGGTGTAATTCTGAGCAACTGTCAAATTCTATATTTGTACACAGTTTCCACTGTACAGTAGGTGGCACCAGGGCATGTGGGACAAGTCATGAGTGAGAGACGTGTCTGTTATTGGTATAGCACTCCAACATAGTTCCTCCAAGGATGCTTCATTCCTGCGCATGTGCTGTGCCATCTTGTTACTGTGTAGAGCTGTGGTTCCCAAACTTTCTTGAATCACAGTTCCCTAGAGTATCAGCATTTTCTTTTTTTACAGAGGGGGTGTAATTCACTGCCAGGTTGAACACATTTTAAGTCACAACTAAACTATATACTGTATATACTGTACAGTATATAGTTAAAGTGTATATGAGGGACACTAGGCACCTTCATACTTGAGAGTTTTACTGGTTCTGATAATTAATATATCAGCTATGCAGCCAAAATATTTCTGTTGTTAATTGGATGACCAAGGAAGCAGGAGTCGTGTCCCCATCACCAGTGATTGCATTGGCCAGCACAGTGGAATGATGGAACTCATTGCTTGGCAACCAGAGTCAGATGGTGGAGATAAACTATTTATAGCGTACTTGTGCTAAAAATAAATGTACTACAAAAAAGGAGCTCATATATTTTATACTCAGTGAGTGCAATATTCAGATGTTGTGGTTATTATTTTGGATCATAGGGAAAACAAAATATATATGTAACCCTCCCTTCCGCTATTCTTCTGAAAGGGTTTAGATTATTGTATTATTAAGTATGAGTGCCTCCACCCAAGCAGTAAGATTCCCAGGCTTGCTTGGGAAAGCCCTTCATGCAATAGTAATTACCCTTAAACCATTAATACAAGTTGTACCCACTTTTGTTTTTTTCAGATATATTAAAGACTTCTCATCTGGACTTCAATATACAGGTAAGTAAATAATTAAATATTTTATTAAGGCTTCGATACCTTATTCATATATATATAGATATAGCATTAAAATTAGATCAGTGGAACATTTCATACGATCACATAACAGTTTACAATTAATGACAGCGAAATAAATTAATACAATTAATACCTTCTTGTTTTTCACAATAAATTATATGCCTTGAATAATGTATTTTAGAACCGGTTCTAACTGATACTCTATACCAACCAATCGATTTTCATCTCTATACCAACCAATCGATTTTCATGCGTTCTAATTAGAGTACCGACCCTATCTTGTGGTGTTGTAGTGGTATCTCATAGTGGATTTTCCTATTAGTATGAGGAATTAGTCGTTGGTGCACAGTTGGGGCCCTTGAGTTCGCTTTATATATCCCAATAGAGGATGTAGTACAGCCGCATAATCATGCAAAGGGATTATATTACTATGGTTGCCATGCTGCAACTTGGTTATCCAGGGTTTCGTTTATGAAGAAATAGTAGTCAATTATATAATTCCTCAGTTTCTGGATGTCAATATAGATTGATTCCGCAATGCTCCCCCAACCCTAATATTATTATATAAAGGAGGGTTGACTTCAATAAGGGGTCTAGGCGGAATCCGTGTACACTTTATCTCCCTTCTGGGTGAGACTCTGCATATATATCCGAGGAAGGAGTTACTCTATTGGATAGTTAAGTTGGTTGTCTTTTCCCTACTCGAAAAGCTGGTCTCATACAACAGTATAATTAGTCTCACTTTGCCCTATAGAGTATAGGTACATTGGATTCCTATGTCCTTAATGATCCCTACATGCAGTGCCAGACGGAATTACTATAAGGGAGGGATCTCCATGAGGGCGTTACTGAAGTGCGTCACTGCTCCCCACCCTTCAGTACCCAGCTGATTTACTATAAGAGAGGGATTTATATGAGGGCGGTACTGAAGTGCGTCACTGCTCTTCGTTTCACCTTTCTCCTAATGTCAATAAGACGACCTGGATTCCGTGCCGGCCCCTCAGCAGTAGAGGAACCCGTCCAGTCAGCGGGTTGTACCACCCCACTCCTCGGGAGTCCGAGTTGTGTGTCGCGGTGGAGAAGGAAGTGTGTGTCCCTGGTGGGAGGATTAGCTGCCCGCCGTCACTCACCGCGTAGGCAATCACCGCAGCTACTCCAGTTGAGGTACGATAGATACCCTTGGCAGGGTTTGTCCCTTTTATTTTGTCTGCCTCCTCTCCCGCAAGTCCTGTCCTCAGATCCGATGGGTCCTCCGGGAGATACAGTGCATTACCGGCCGTAGGGTCCAGGGTAGCGGCCGCTCCATAACCCGCAGTCTCTCTCCTCCCTCTCTCCGCTGCGTTGTGTCTTCTCTCCCTCCTCACAAGCTCACCAACCGTCCTCCTTTCCGTCTCCCTCGTGCTCCCCCTCGAAGCTTCTCTCGGGTTCACGCTCTCCCTCACCACTTCATGAGAATACCACGCACCACTCTAATACCTTTTAACACGACTATTATATGCTTTAGATATGACAATAGTATATAACCATGAACAATTATCAGAATAAAGACTAATAAATTATAACTATTAATACTCTAATACCTCCCTCTGTCCAGTGTGAAAGGCCATTTTTCTCAATGCATGTATTTATACAGAGGGCTACATTCTCCCCCTGGTGATTCGAATGAAGGGAATTTTGAAATCACCACCCCATATAGGCTATTTGTTAAAAATAGGGCCAGGGTAACACGGGCTTGGATTGTACTACCAAAGGTACTTCAGTAGGAATCCCCAATTGGTCATAGGTGAGCACCCTAGGGGGCTTCCGCATTCTTTGGGGCCTAGGTAATTGAAGAGAACCCGTTTCGGATTCAGGGCTGTTCTCCCCGTTAGCTTCATCAAGGACCGGTACCTCGATACAACTTTTGCCAGTTCCTTCATCACTCCTATTGTGGTATTCCATGCCCCAATCATTACCATACATGGTAGATACATTATTCCAAATATTCCACTGGGTGGTATCCTCTGCTGTTCCTTCAATCTTCTCCGAAGGCTCCTTCTCTTTATAGTACCTTCCACTATAATATTCATCCTCCTCTTCAGCTTCATCTACTGATTTGTCTCGTTTATTGGGTTCAGCACCCAAAGACCTATTTCCAGGTGGGGTAGTGCCTTTGTCTGTATCACCATTACTACTTCTCCATCGTGTATGTTGGGATATAGGTAATAGATGCTGCCAGTGATATGTTACTTGAGGACCTATTCCATCTTCAGGTACCAATTGATATACGGGAAGATCTGGAAGTTGTCTGAGGATAATATATGGATAGGGTCGCCATCTATTAGTAAGCTTCCGACTTCTTGGAACCCCAAATATTCGCAGCAAAACTCTATCTCCAGGAAGCAACCGATGTTCTCTTACATGGCGATCATATTGAATCTTATTCTTTTCTCCGGAGCGTTTCGAAGCTGCTTGCGCTATTTGATATGCGTTCTTTAGCTGATTCTGAAGACGTTTTACATATTGAGTATGGGAGGAAGCGTTGTTATGTGGCGGTGTCCCCAAACAAACATCAATAGGGAGTCGAGCTTCTCTCCCAAACATTAGGAAATACGGTGTATATCCTGTAGATCCATTCTTAGTGCAGTTATATGCATGCACTAAAGAAGATACATGTTGTTTCCACTTGTATTTCTGGGTTGGACTCAAGGTTCCTAGCATATTTAACAAAGTCCGATTGAACCTTTCCGGTTGAGGATCCCCTTGAGGGTGGTAGGGTGTCGTTCGGGATTTTCTTATTCCACAACATAGGCAGAGTTCCCTAATTAGTCGACTTTCGAATTCTCGGCCTTGATCTGAGTGTATTCTTGCAGGTAACCCGTAATGCTGAAAAAACTGTTCCCATAGGGTTTTAGCCACGGTAACTGCTTTCTGGTTTGGGGTCACATAGGCCGGAGCATACCTAGTGAAATGGTCTGTAATCACTAATATGTGTCCATCCTTCCCTCCAGGCTCTTCCAAGCTTAAAAAGTCAATGCATACCAAGTCCATGGGCCCAGAGCTTTGAATGTTGACTAATGGAGCTGCTCTGGCTGGAAGGGTTTTCCTCAGTATACAGTTCCCACAGGTCTTGCAATAATGATCAATGTCTTTGTTCATGAAAGGCTAGAAGAAGCGGTCAGCAATTAACCCTTGAGTTTTGTCGTATCCCAGATGGCCATGCCTATCATGCAACTCAGATAAGACCAATTGGGTATAGTTACTAGGTAATACCAATTGTAATCTTTTGCTGCCATCTGGCCGTATGCTGCTCCGATAAACTAGTCCATCTTGTAATATGAGTCGCTTCAATTGACGAATCAACATTCGGGATTTAACCGTAAGATTCTCCTCTTGAACAGGTAAAGGACTCCCCTCTAGAATACGAACAATTGGGGAAATATCCTCATCTGCTTTCTGTTCCATTGCCATCTGTGCTGAGCTGATCATTTCCATTCCCTCTACTTCGGCTCGATTCAGCCTACAATAATGAGTCGGTATAGCTTTTTCAGAGGCTCCTATCAATGTAATGGCCGCTACCATGGCAGTCCGGGTAATACTAATCTGATGACAGAGCACCTTTACATCCGATGCAGGAACTTCTACCCATTCCTGGGGATCTGCATTACCTTGTCTACGGGGCATTCTGGATAGAGCATCTGCATCCTGATTGCTATTCCCAGGTCGGTATTTTATGTTGAAGTTATAATTACTTAAAGCGGCCAACCATCGGTGTCCTGTCGCATCAAGTTTAGCAGTAGTCTGAATATATGTTAAGGGATTGTTATCGGTTTGGACTACAAACCTAGCGCCATAAAGATAGTCATGAAACTTCTCAGTTAATGCCCATTTAAGGGCGAGGAACTCCAATTTATGCACAGGATATTTCTTCTCACTTTGAGATAGTCCCCGACTAACATACGCCACTGGTCTGAGTTGCTGATCTTGATTTTGATATAACACACCTCCCAAACTATCAAATGATGCATCTATGTGGACTTCATAAGGAAGCTCAGGGTTTGCATACGCTAATACAGTAGAGTGCGTTAATCGATCTTTTAATTTTTCAAAAGCCTCTTCACAGGCTGAATTCCATCGACTTCCGAAAGGTTCTTTAGGTTTAAAATAATCTCTATCCTTCCGGGGTTGGTGGTACTCCCCCTTCCTTGTCGGATATCCTCTAGTAAGATCTGTGAGAGGTCGGGCGATTTGAGAATATTGAGGGACAAATTTGCGATAATACCCGCAAAAACCTAAAAATGATCGCAAATCCTTGAGATTTTCGGGTCGTGGCCAATTCTGTACGGTGTTTACTTTATCAGGGTCAGTTGCTATCCCCTGTCGACTTACGATATGCCCTAAATATTTGACTGATGAACGACAGAATTTGCACTTGTCAATTGACAGTTTAAGTCCTCGGGATTGTAAACGATCCAATACTTTCATCAATCTCTCATTGTGTTCTTGAAGAGTCTTACCAAATACAATGATGTCATCCAAGTAAACCAAAACTTCCCGATAACACATATCTCCCACTGTTCTTTCCATAGTCCTCTGGAAGGTGGCGGGAGCTCCGGTTATACCTTGAGGCATCTTCAGAAATTCAAAAAACCCAATAGGACATATGAATGCAGTCTTGGATCTATCATTTGGACTCATGGGAATCTGGTAATACCCACAGCGGAGGTCCAACACCGAAAACCACTGGCTGCCTTGCAGACAATCTAGTGCTTCTTCGACCTTAGGGACTGTATATTGGTCCGGAACAGTTCGGCTGTTCAACGTGCGGTAGTCTATGCACAGTCTAATATCCCCATTTTTCTTTCTAGCCACCACTATAGGGGAGGCATATTGACTTTCAGAATCCGCAATTACTTGATTCTCCAGTAGCCCCTTTAGGTGATTCCATACATCCTCAAAATCCGCGGGCGCCAGCCTCCTTGACCTTTCCCGGAAAGGCGTTTCATCCGTCAATTTAATATGGTGTTCCACTCCTATCGCAGACCCTAGATCCCATTCATCTTTGGAGAAAACCGCCTCCCTCAGTAATAATTGATCCATCAATAGTTGTTTACAGTCATTATGGATGTCACTCCCCTCGAAACAAGATTCTAATTTAAGTCTTGAGTTAACATGACCATTATCACCGGTTTCGGTGGCACTTGTTCCACCAGATAAACATTCCTCTCTTATTAGGTACCTACATTTTCCTTCCATCTCTTCTGTTCCCCGAGGGGCTCTGAATTCAATTTCTTGTTTTTCACACCACTTAATGAGATTCCTGTACATGTTAGTATTAGTGCCCACAATAACGGGTAAATTTCCATTGTCTCCTGGAGAATCCGGACAAACGAGAGCTATCAACGGAACAGTCTCATTGGGGGAGCCCAAACCTGGTTCAAACGTAATTTGCGTAATAATATACCCTAGATAGGGATACCGCTGCTCACTCAATCCCCAGATGGTAAGTCCACTGAGAGGGTTAATGGGGATATCTGAAAGATGATCATTATACCAGGACTCAAAGACAATAGATACTTGCGACCCACTATCCATTAGTATAGTGCAGTCTTTTCCATTAATAATAGCCCTAGTTAAAGGTGCATGCCCCAATAAATTGTCCGGAAGATTATGAGACCACTGTGCACTCCCCATGGCTTGAACCTTTATGATCGGGGAGCCTGTGAGGGGTCCACAGGGCTCCCGTTCTCGTTTTCCTCCAGAGCCTCCCTCCTCCGATTGGTGTTGCTTCCTCGGTGGTCATTCAAATGACCGATGCCCAATCTGTCCGCAGCTATAACATTCTATATTGGTTCGAGGTCCTCCCCTTCGATTTAGTCCTCTACCCCATACAGATGTTCGAGTAGTTGCCAGGGGTTGTTGCTGAGTCTGTAGAGCAATCAGTTGATCGATTTTCTTGTTTTGCTCCTCCATTAATTTTAACAGTCGGTCATCCATAGTAGAAGGAGGAGTGTCAGCCGATGGTAACACCACTTTAACTTTTCTCACAGACTTTTCCCGATTTTCAATTTGGACCTCTTCTAATTTTACTTCCTTGACTAAATCTGTCAAACTAGGAGGTGTAGCACTAGCCATGGTGCATCTTAACCTTTGAGCTACAGGGTTATTAGTCAGTGCCCCTTTTAATACTTGTTTTAACCTTTTTTCATTAACTATCTCTGGACTAAGTCCGCCTTTATCCACGATCTTATATATTAATCGGTCGACCCGGTATATATAATGTGTCAAGGTCTCTCCATATTCTTGATAAGTACAATTCAATCGGGCCATCAGATCTCCCACATCTTCCAATGTCCCAAAAGAAAAATCCAAGGCTTCGATATAATCCCTCAGGGCGGCGGTAGGGTTACTGCGGCGAGTAGCCTGGATCACCCCCATAGCAGGTCCACGTAAACTCTCAACCACCCTTTGTCGCCTGATGTGTTCAGGACATTGCCATTCCTCAGAATGTTGAATAGCAGCTTCACGCCACATCTCATAATTTTCTTCTCGAGCTGGAACAGGGATAATTCCGGAAAAGATTCTTAATCGTCGGTATCCTCCTTCATAATGCCACCTTTCAAGGTGGCTTACCACTTTATCCACTACATTATCTACTGGATTGTCAGAGGGACCCATCGGGTTAGAGATAGAAGGATCCCCTACTCCACTAGTAGTCGGAAAACAACCCCCAGACATTGGTTCCCCCATTCCGGGACCATTTAAAGCTTCTCCTTGAGCGACTTCAGCAGCTTCCTCTTCACTCCTCTCGTCAGGCCACATTATCTGTACTTTCCTTCCCATAGTGCCTTCTAATAATACCATACTTGGAATCAGTGTTCTGTCCAAAGGTTGTCCATTCTTAAGGAGAACAGCACAAACATTTCCATATGGGCCTGTCCATTTATCAATTATACATGGTTGCATTACACCACATAAATTCCCCACGGTCTTTAACATACTGTCATCAGTTACAGTGACCAGGTTTCCTCGTAACCCAAAACAGTATATAGGATCCACCCCTTTCTGTTGGCACCATCGCCCCATGTCAACTTCGGTAATAACTTCCATACTGACACTAATTATTGGTAAACAGGAGACAACAGTATTATAGGGATCTCAGCAGTGCCTCCACTTGTAACCCTCCCTTCCGCTATTCTTCTGAAAGGGTTTAGATTATTGTATTATTAAGTATGAGTGCCTCCACCCAAGCAGTAAGATTCCCAGGCTTGCTTGGGAAAGCCCTTCATGCAATAGTAATTACCCTTAAACCATTAATACAAGTTGTACCCACTTTTGTTTTTTTCAGATATATTAAAGACTTCTCATCTGGACTTCAATATACAGGTAAGTAAATAATTAAATATTTTATTAAGGCTTCGATACCTTATTTATATATATATAGATATAGCATTAAAATTAGATCAGTGGAACATTTCATACGATCACATAACAGTTTACAATTAATGACAGCGAAATAAATTAATACAATTAATACCTTCTTGTTTTTTCACAATAAATTATATGCCTTGAATAATGTATTTTAGAACCGGTTCTAACTGATACTCTATACCAACCAATCGATTTTCATCTCTATACCAACCAATCGATTTTCATGCGTTCTAATTAGAGTACCGACCCTATCTTGTGGTGTTGTAGTGGTATCTCATAGTGGATTTTCCTATTAGTATGAGGAATTAGTCGTTGGTGCACAGTTGGGGCCCTTGAGTTCACTTTATATATCCCAATAGAGGATGTAGTACAGCCGCATAATCATGCAAAGGGATTATATTACTATGGTTGCCACGCTGCAACTTGGTTATCCAGGGTTTCGTTTATGAAGAAATAGTAGTCAATTATATAATTCCTCAGTTCCTGGATGTCAATATAGATTGATTCCGCAATGCTCCCCCAACCCTAATATTATTATATAAAGGAGGGTTGACTTCAATAAGGGGTCTAGGCGGAATCCGTGTACACTTTATCTCCCTTCTGGGTGAGACTCTGCATATATATCCGAGAAAGGAGTTACTCTATTGGATAGTTAAGTTGGTTGTCTTTTCCCTACTCGAAAAGCTGGTCTCATACAACAGTATAATTAGTCTCACTTTGCCCTATAGAGTATAGGTACATTGGATTCCTATGTCCTTAATGATCCCTATATGCAGTGCCAGACGGAATTACTATAAGGGAGGGATCTCCATGAGGGCGTTACTGAAGTGCGTCACTGCTCCCCACCCTTCAGTACCCAGCTGATTTACTATAAGAGAGGGATTTATATGAGGGCGGTACTGAAGTGCGTCACTGCTCTCCGTTTCACCTTTCTCCTAATGTCAATAAGACGACCTGGATTCCGTGCCGGCCCCTCAGCAGTAGAGGAACCCGTCCAGTCAGCGGGTTGTACCACCCCACTCCTCGGGAGTCCGAGTTGTGTGTCGCAGTGGAGAAGGAAGTGTGTGTCCCTGGTGGGAGGATTAGCTGCCCGCCGTCACTCACCGCGTAGGCAATCACCGCAGCTACTCCAGTTGAGGTACGATAGATACCCTTGGCAGGGCTTGTCCCTTTTATTTTGTCCGCCTCCTCTCCTGCAAGTCCTGTCCTCAGATCCGATGGGTCCTCCGGGAGATACAGTGCATTACCGGCCGTAGGGTCCAGGGTAGCGGCCGCTCCATAACCCGCAGTCTCTCTCCTCCCTCTCTCCGCTGCGTTGTGTCTTCTCTCCCTCCTCACAAGCTCACCAACCGTCCTCCTTTCCGTCTCCCTCGTGCTCCCCCTCGAAGCTTCTCTCGGGTTCACGCTCTCCCTCACCACTTCATGAGAATACCACGCACCACTCTAATACCTTTTAACACGACTATTATATGCTTTAGATATGACAATAGTATATAACCATGAACAATTATCAGAATAAAGACTAATAAATTATAACTATTAATACTCTAATACCTCCCTCTGTCCAGTGTGAAAGGCCATTTTTCTCAATGCATGTATTTATACAGAGGGCTACATATATTTATATTTATTATTTATGTTATGTATACAGTATAATATATATGAGGTACAAAAAAGTCAGTGCGCAAGTCTATATTCCAGTCCGTGGAACCACAAGTCCCAGCTTCAGAGATAGAATTCCAAGACCAACCAGGTGTGTTCTATGGTATAAATAAGGTCTACGTAGCACTTTTAATCCTTGAGATCGGCGTCTCCTTTAAACCAGTGTCCACTACCAGCAGAAAGTAATTTCTAGAATAAGAATGAGAAAGGGCGCCTCATAGTGCATCAACCAGTTTCAAGCAAGATTTATTTCCATTTCTTTACACACAATCGGTTTAAAAGTGACGTACCAAATGCGGCGGTCTCAACCAACGTAGGTATAATCGTATAGTAACAGATATTTAGTGGATATACCACAAGCAGTAACGATCAGCAGGCTCACCACCGCCGTCTGCTCCTTCAGGCCAGGCCACAACCCTACGCGTTTCGTCACGCTGGACTTCGTCAGAGGGTTGGCCCGGCGTAGCACATCCTTCCAATAAATAGTAACACTTCCTCCAATCAAATAGTGGCATTGTTACCAGATTAAAAACATACCTAAGACAAACTCAGCATGAATATAGAACAATTTTGCTCTTACTTGAATATACATCTAGACACATACAATTAATTTAATACCAACCATAATTGTTTTAAGGCATTAAAAATAAATAAAATAAAGCGAAACTTAAAACCTGTTAAAACCACCTGTGGGTCATTACAATAAACCACCCCTCTAGTTCCAATAATCTATAAACCTCTCTACAGAGGTAATAATCTTTTAGACTGAATAATTGATTAAAAGAAGAAAAACCTCACCCCAAATTTTCAGCTAAAAAATGGGGTGATTTCGAAGCCCTCATTTAAGCCTGCTGGATGTAATGTATTGAGGGTCATTATCCAAAAGGTCTCTCTTCTGGCTAACAATTTAAGCCGATCTCCTCCTCGTTTATCCAATTTTACGTTTTCTAACCCTATGAATTTCATTGTACTCGGGTTACTTTTCTGACACGTTTTGAAGTGTCTGGGGACGCTGTGATTTTCAAGATTATTTTTAATATTCCTATAGTGCTCTAAAATACGTAGTTTTAAAACTCTTTTTGTTTTGCCCACATATTTTTTACCGCAACCACATATCAGCATATAAACCACAAATGTGGTGTTACAATTAATAAATTGCTTTATCTGATATTCCCTTTTTCCCCCACTATCTAAAAATGTTTGTTTACCTGTTAACCCATGTGTACACATTTTACAATTGCCGCAATTATAAAAACCTAAAGTTTTCTTCAAAAAAGTACTACATGGAGTGCCGATTTCCTTAATTAGAGGGAGTTCACTCGGAGCAAGATGATTTTTCAGAGTTTTAGCTCTTCTGAACACTAAACTAGGTTTCTCTGTTATTACTTTTCCCAACACTGAATCCATTTTTTATATATGCCAGTGTCTTTCCAAGCTTTTACGTATGTCATTCACCTTTGCATTATACTGCGTAACAAACGGACACTCCAGTTTTGTATTTCCTTCCATGGGTTCCATGTTTTTATCTTTATACTGGATTAACTGTTTCCTATCTAATAACCGCGTTTTATTTAAAGCTGTATCTATAAGATGTTTGGGATAACCTTTTTCTTTAAATCTAGTAACATATATATTGGCCTGATCTTCAAATTTAGCTATGTCAGTACAATTGCGTCTCAACCTAAGCAATTGTGAAAAAGGGAGATTCTTCCTCCACTTATCATAGTGGCAGCTGTTATAATCCAGATAGTTATTACTATCAACTGGTTTAAAGTGAGTGCATATATCTACTTTGTTATCCTCTTCCCTTATACCAAGATTCAAATCTAAATATTGAATTTGTGTTTTATGTGTATTAAAAGTGAACCCCAAATTAAAATCATTCACATGTAGATGTTGTACAAACTCGGAGAACAATGTTTCTGACCCCTCCCAAACTATTAACAGATCGTCTATATATCTCTTGAACATCACAATCCGATCTTTAAAGGGATTATTATTATATATACAGTTTTGTTCCCATTCTCCCAAGTACACATTTGCGAAACTTGGGGCGCAAATCGTCCCCATCGCCGTCCCGCAGCGTTGAATAAAATAATCCCCCAAGAAAGTAAAATAATTGTGTTTTAACACAAAATTCAAACAATCCAGAATAAAATTAATTCTCTTGATTTCCATAGAGGAATCACGTATCAAAACTGCTCTCACACACTCGATTCCTTTATCATGGGGTATCGACGTGTAGAGAGAGTTTATGTCTATAGTGCCCCATATATAACTATCTTTCCATTCGAAAGTATCAAATATTTGTAGCACAGTGGTGGAATCTTTCACATATGATTCTAATAGGGGAACATATTTTTTTAAATAAACATCAACGAACTCTGAAACTCTAGAGGTCAAGGATTCTATGCCCGACACTATCGGACGTCCTGGAGGGGTTTTTTTGTTTTTATGTAGTTTAGGAAGATGGTATATTGTAGCTATTCTAGGGGTTTCATTCATTAAGTAGTAAAATTCATCAGGACTTATCACTTTTTCTGTTTTACCTCTATTTAATAATTCCGCTAGTTCAGCAGTAAATTCTTTGGTGGGATTCCCTTTTATTTTTTCGTAGGAAATAGGGTCAGCTAGGAGTCTTTCCATCTCCTTTATATAATTACTTCTATCCATTATAACTAACCCCCCACCTTTATCGGCTTGTTTGAACACCAATTCTTCATTGGCTGTTAACCCCTTCAATGCTTGTAATTCCTCCTGTGTGAGGTTTTTTTCCTTTATTTTCATATTTATATTTTCTAAATCTTTCTTAACTAGCTGATGAAAGAGATCCAAATGGGAACCCTTAGATTCAACCGGGTAGTAGCTGCTTTTATTTTTTAAGCCCGTCATATTCACTGCTTTATCATTATCCTAATTTTTCATTATAGCCTCATTTTTAAGAAAATGACGTTTAAGTGTCATATTACGTATATATAAATTTAAATCCATATTCAAATTAAACTGATTCACTCCCACCGTAGGGGCAAAAGATAAGCCTTTTTGCAAAAGATTTTTTTCAGTTTGAGACAAAGGGACTTTGGACAAATTAAAAATACCCTTATCTATAGAGGGAGCTAATACGGGGCTCTTCTTTTGTGTATTTGCATGATAAAGGAATCGAGTGTGTGAGAGCAGTTTTGATACGTGATTCCTCTATGGAAATCAAGAGAATTAATTTTATTCTGGATTGTTTGAATTTTGTGTTAAAAAAACACAATTATTTTACTTTCTTGGGGGATTATTTTATTCAACGCTGCGGGACGGCGATGGGGACGATTTGCGCCCCAAGTTTCACAAATGTGTACTTGGGAGAATGGGAACAAAACTGTATATATAATAATAATCCCTTTAAAGATCGGATTGTGATGTTCAAGAGATATATAGACGATCTGTTAATAGTTTGGGAGGGGTCAGAAACATTGTTCTCCGAGTTTGTACAACATCTACATGTGAATGATTTTAATTTGGGGTTCACTTTTAATACACATAAAACACAAATTCAATATTTAGATTTGAATCTTGGTATAAGGGAAGAGGATAACAAAGTAGATATATGCACTCACTTTAAACCAGTTGATAGTAATAACTATCTGGATTATAACAGCTGCCACTATGATAAGTGGAAGAAGAATCTCCCTTTTTCACAATTGCTTAGGTTGAGACGCAATTGTACTGACATAGCTAAATTTGAAGATCAGGCCAATATATATGTAACTAGATTTAAAGAAAAAGGTTATCCCAAACATCTTATAGATGCAGCTTTAAATAAAACGCGGTTATTAGATAGGAAACAGTTAATCCAGTATAAAGATAAAAACATGGAACCCATGAAAGGAAATACAAAACTGGAGTGTCCGTTTGTTACGCAGTATAATGCAAAGGTGAATGACATACGTAAAAGCTTGGAAAGACACTGGCATATATTAAAAATGGATTCAGTGTTGGGAAAAGTAATAACAGAGAAACCTAGTTTAGTGTTCAGAAGAGCTAAAACTCTGAAAAATCATCTTGCTCCGAGTGAACTCCCTCTAATTAAGGAAATCGGCACTCCATGTAGTACTTTTTTGAAGAAAACTTTAGGTTTTTATAATTGCGGCAACTGTAAAATGTGTACACATGGGTTAACAGGTAAACAAACATTTTTAGATAGTGGGGGAAAAAGGGAATATCAGATAAAGCAATTTATTAATTGTAACACCACATTTGTGGTTTATATGCTGATATGTGGTTGCGGTAAAAAATATGTAGGCAAAACAAAAAGAGTTTTAAAACTACGTATTTTAGAGCACTATAGGAATATTAAAAATAATCTTGAAAATCACAGCGTCCCCAGACACTTCAAAACGTGTCAGAAAAGTATCCCGAGTACAATGAAATTCATAGGGTTAGAAAACGTAAAATTGGATAAACGAGGAGGAGATCGGCTTAAATTGTTAGCCAGAAGAGAGACCTTTTGGATAATGACCCTCAATACATTACATCCAGCAGGCTTAAATGAGGGCTTCGAAATCACCCCATTTTTGAGCTGAAAATTTGGGGTGAGGTTTTTCTTCTTTTAATCAATTATTCAGTCTAAAAGATTATTACCTCTGTAGAGAGGTTTATAGATTATTGGAACTAGAGGGGTGGTTTATTGTAATGACCCACAGGTGGTTTTAACAGGTTTTAAGTTTCGCTTTATTTTATTTATTTTTAATGCCTTAAAACAATTATGGTTGGTATTAAATTAATTGTATGTGTCTAGATGTATATTCAAGTAAGAGCAAAATTGTTCTATATTCATGCTGAGTTTGTCTTAGGTATGTTTTTAATCTGGTAACAATGCCACTATTTGATTGGAGGAAGTGTTACTATTTATTGGAAGGTTGTGCTACGCCGGGCCAACCCTCTGACGAAGTCCAGCGTGACGAAACGCGTAGGGGTGTGGCCTGGCGTGAAGGAGCAGACGGCGGTGGTGAGCCTGCTGATCGTTACTGCTTGTGGTATATCCACTAAATATCTGTTACTATACGATTATACCTACGGTGGTTGAGACCGCCGCATTTGGTACGTCACTTTTAAACCGATTGTGTGTAAAGAAATGGAAATAAATCTTGCTTGAAACTGGTTTATGCACTATGAGGCGCCCTTTCTCATTCTTATTCTAGTATAATATATATATATATATATTTATATAAAACTCCCAATACGAACAAACAGCGGCACTCTGAGACTTCTTTATGACAATAAGTGTATATTCACATCACACTGATATCCAACGTTTCGGGGCTCACCTACCCCTTTGTCAAGGTGTGTAACAAACACAAAACAAATAAAACATACCTTTATAGGAAAGCAGAAGACCACCAGTGATTCACGCTAGCCCGGAAGTGCGGCCGTGTGCCCTGCATCTGGACGCTCACAGATGACGTCACCTTGACAAAGGGGCAGGTGAGCCCCGAAACGTTGGGTTTCAGTGTGATGTGAATATACACTTATTGCCATAAAGAAGTCTCAGAGTGCTGCTGTTTGTTCACTTTGGGAGTTATATCAAAGTTCCAGAGGGCACCGGAGCACGTAAGCTGCGTTTAGGTGGAGTGCCGGTCCGTTTGCACTATATATATATATATATATAGAGAGAGAGAGAGAGAGAGAGAGAGAGAGAGAGAGAGAGAAAAGGGTACCCTGCAGCGCACCTCAAGAAGAACCTCCTGTTAGTCGAGGTTCAAAAAAAAAAAAATTAACATACAGATCTGAGGGCGCTAGTCCATAGTATTGTTCATCATATTATTACACCTTAATTAACATATGAAACAGCTGTAAGTAAAATCTATTTGTATTTTTATTTTATACATAAAAAATATACATATGGCATCTGTACAGTTTCACAGAGGTGTAATTTGAAATTCTGTCCGATTTACATTCAGTTTTCAAAGCTGTTCTTTATCAACATATGTCCAACAATAGAATGTCTGAAATACCCAACGCGTTTCGTCCCTTCCGGGACTTCCTCAGGGGTACAGAATACCATCTTTTGAAGAAGCCGACCGGGGTGAGAAAGGGGTGTTCTCCCCTCTGCCCACCCCTTAACCCTCCCTTTTCGCAGCCTAACTCTAACCTCTCCCACTGGCGCCTAACCCTATGGTATTTCGAGGGCCGGGATCCTATGCACTGGGATCTCATTCTGATCCCGTACAAAGAAGGGCAACAAAAATGGTGCATAGTCTACATTACAAAACTTACCTGAAAAGACTAAAAGGTCTTAACATGTACAGTACAGGTTGAGTATCCCATATCCAAATATCCGAAATACGGAATATTCCGCAATACAGACTTTTTAGAGTGAGAGTGAGATAGTGAAACTTTTGCTTTTTGATAGCTCTATGTACACAACCTTTTTTTAATACACAAAGTTATTAAAAATATTGTATTAAATGACCTTCAGGCTGTGTGTATAAGGTGTATATGAAACATAAATGAATTGTGTGAATGTAGACACACTTTGTTTAATGCACAAAGTTATAAAAAATATTGGCTAAAATTACCTTCAGGCTGTGTGTATAAGGTGTATATGAAACATAAATGCATTCTGTGCTTAGACTTGGGTCCCATCGCCATGATCTCTCACTATGGTATGCAATTATTCCAAAATACGTAAAAATCCGATATCCAAAATACCTCTGGTCCCAAGCATTTTGGATAAGGGATACTCAACCTGTATAGTTGGTGCAGAGAAGGGAAAGGAGGACATGATATAAACTTTCAAATATGCCAAGGGTTTTAACAAAGTCCAGGAGAGAAACATTCTTCAGAGGAAGAGTTAGAACCTGAGGACATGCACAGAAACATGGTAGGAGGTAGGCTCAGGGAAAATGTAAGGAAAAATGTCTTCACAGAAAGGGTAGTGGATAAGTGGAATAGCCTCCCATCAGAGATGGTAGAGGTTAAGACAGTAGAGCAATTTAAACATTTTTGGGATAGACATTAATATCCTTACAAAAACTAAGGATCAAATAGAGTTGAGGTTACCTAACGGTTAAAAAAGGGAGCAGACTAGATGGGCCAAGAGATTGTTATCTGCTGTCAAATTATATGGAGCATATCTAATACGGTCCGAGTTTGCCGGAGGTGCGGAATGCCGGACAATCTTGGAGGTTTTTTAAAGTGGCAATCATTTACAAGACATGGTTTTGACTTGTAAATGATTGTCGCTTTAGAAAAAACTCTGAGATCAGCCGGTATCCTACACCTCTGGCAAACTCAGATCCTACTACATATGCCCCCTTTTTTTTAATGTTTGTTTATTTAATCTCTGTAATTTTGGTCGTGCACCTGGAAGAAAGTTCTGGCCAGCAGGCCGCACATGCAGGAAAGAGCACTGAAGTTTCCCTCGCTGAAACAAATTGAAGAATTGTAGCCTACAGACAGTTTTCTGTGAATTTTTCAGGCCATTATCAGAAAATGTAAGACTTTATAAAATCTATTCCAGCAACTGACTTGTAGCTCTGAACAGAGACATGCGTTGTAATGTGCAAAAGTTCAATGTATGTATTTTCTGGCTATTTGTGATTTTAAATGATGACTAAATTCAGAAAAAATATCATTTTGTTGTAATAGACTTATTATCTCTCTTTTGCAATTTCGTGATCAATTAATCTAATTTGGGATTAACTATAATGTATAATTGAAATCTTCAATGCTTTTTTTGCTTTGTAAAACAAATTGTCTTTTTTATTTTTTTTGACAATCTAATTACTACAGTAATATATTTCAATTGTTTTCGTCCTGATTTGTTTAACGCTGCCAATTTCCTGTAGACGTATTATTGTGTCCTGGTTAACACCGGCATGTAGAAAAGCGTGATTTATTTTTAATAGGGTGAAATTTGTTTTCTAATGGAAGCGTATGGGAGCCCCAGGGCTAGTTTACCTTATTCCTGAGTTCAGTGTTCACAGTTTGTATTGCGGCCGAGCATTGATGCAAATAGGGATTAAAATAAAATAGTACATAGCTTTACTTTCTATTCTGCTGTTTGTTTCCAAGTTACATTTTGTTTTGAATAAGATGCACCGACCATTAACGACTTCCAAAATAGGTAATGAGTACCAAACCGTGTCTCACATGAAACTACTATGTAAAATTTAATGGCCATGTTACCGCAGTTTGTAAATGCCAGCCATGCCTTAGGAAATGTAATTCAGCCAGTCATTTTGATTGACACATGATATTTAAATATTTTAAGACCCATACAGCATCTGAAAATTACATCCTAAGTCAGGATTTATCTGCTTTTTAGTCTTCCCTTCGATGGAAGGCTTTGCATATGGTTTCACTTATTTTTATTTATCTGTAGTATTATTTTAATTAAAATAGGTTTCATATTTTCCCTTTTTTGCATATTTTCAGATGCGTAGTTTTGCCACATACATTATAACTCACCTATAGCCCATTGATCTACTTTTCCACTGGATGGAATAGTACGACTACGTCAAGACTCCCCCCACTCTACATCTTTAATATACTCTTATATCAGAGGAAAGATTGACTATACTAAGCTCACTACGGGCATAGTTAAATGGAAAGACATCTTTACGGGAGTAGATATACACACTATTATTAAGTGGTCTAATTTGCTTAATAAACAATTGGTATCTTCCTCTTACGCAGAGATGCATTTAAAAATTTTACATAGAGCTTATGATACTCCTCGGCTATGATTCCTTACAGGGGAAGAAGACGATTCTCTATGTTTCAAATGTAGGTCCCCTGATGCTGATATTATACATTGTTTATGGTCTTGCCTAGTGGTATCCGGTCTCCAGGTCGACAGCACAGAGGTCGACACACCTTATGTCGACGCCAATTGGTCGACACACCTTAGGTCGACATGGACAAAAGGTCGACAGGAACAAGGTCAACATGGAAAAAGGTCGACATGAGTTTTTCGCGATTTTTTTCTTTTTTTTTAACCTTTTCATACTTAACGATCCACGTGGACTACGATTGGAACGGTAAAGTGTGCCGAGCGAAGCGGTAGCGGAGCGAAGGCACCATGCGAGGGGACGCGGTGCACTAATTGGGGTTCCCGGTCACTCTATGAAGAAAACGACACCAAAAAAACATAAAAAAAGACCTTTTTCCATGTCGACCTTGTTCATGTCAACCTTTTGTCCATGTCGACCTAAGGTGTGTTGACCAATTGGCGTCGACCTAAGGTGTGTCGACCTTTGTGCTGTCGACCCTCAGTCCCAGACCCTTGCCTAGTTATACAATCATTCTGGGATCTAATACAGGTATACATTAAGGTTAACTTGGGGTATACCATTTACATTGACAATGGCATGGGCCTTTTGGAATTATATAGAACCCCAAACTCCTGCACTAACCAAGGGTACACGACTGCTTCTGGCTCGCATTTCAGCAGCAGCGAAGAAAACAATATTATCTCAGTGGATACAAAAAGATCATATTTCTGTGTCTCTTATGTTACCTCGGTTATTATTTCTATTCCAGATGGATTGGACAGAATGTTCTTTAGATGTTGAATCTCGTGCTGCTAAGTTTTTTGCGATCTGGCTTCCTTTTTTAATCACATTGCCTGTTAATACCAAAGAAAGTATTCGTAAGGTGGTAAGATTAACAACTTGGTATAATGTAGCAACTCTTACCGATGGGTCGCCACCATTTTGAGCTTCTTTAAATAGGACTCTCGCCGTTAGATATCTACCATTCCACTTCTAAATATAGTCATACATTTCTGTAGTTGATTTATATTGTTATACTGTGTTTCATGATCATTAAGGAATATACTATTTTGTTTCTTAATATCCTACAATTAAACATATCACTATAATATACGGACAGTGGATTCGACTGTTCGCCTTTAATGTTCTGTATTAATAATGTTACATTTCTTCTTTTCAGTAAACACTATTTAAAAAAAAATAGGTTTCATAAAAAGCCTCTTCTAGCGGAGTTTCATCCTTATCTTACATGTAACGTTATACTTACTGTATGTGTCATATATTTGTCTAATATGGAAGGCCAAGCTATTTATATTATCTTGACACTTGTTTTATTACAATAGTTGTCAACTTTAATATTAAAAACCAAAATGTATTCATATTTTAGAAAATGAGCCTTTCAATCAAATGTTCCACAAAGTTGCCGGGTATGGGTCGTTGGATAGACACAACTTAGGTCGACAGTCATTAGGTAGACCATGGAAGGTCGACATGCATTAGGTCGACAGGGACAATAGGCAGACATGGTCATTAGGTCAACATGTACTAGGTCGACAGGTCAAAGGTCGACATGGGTTTTTTGACGTTGTTTTCTTCGTAAAGTGATGGGGAACCCCAATTAGTGCACCATGTACCCTCCCTCCGCTACCACTTCGCTTGGCACAGGTTACCATTCCAATCGTAGTCCACGTGGATCGTTAAGTATGAAAAAATCAAAAAAAGAGGAGAAAAAATGTGAAAAACTCATGTTGACCTTTTGACCTGTTGACCTAGTACATGTCGACCTAATGACCATGTCGGCCTATTGAACATGTCGTCCTAATGCATGTCGACATTCAGTGGTTGACCTAATGACTGTCGATCTAAGCTGTGTCGACCTAACGTCCATATCCCAAGTTGCCAATACATTTATTTATTTTATTTATTAACAGCTTCTTATATAGCGCAGCAAATTCCGTTGCGCTTTACAACTGGACACAATTAGAAGACAAAACTGGGTAAAAACAAACAGTCATAGTGGTAGGAGGGCCCTGCTCGCAAGCTTACAATCTATGGGAAATAGGCATTGATACAAAAGGATAGGTGCTATCTATTGCATAGTTGTCCACCAGATTGTAAAGCTTCTTGGTGGACTGCATGATATCACATCACAGCAGTGATGAACCAGGGTCAGGAGGAAAGGAGAGTGAAGAAAGAAAATATGTGAGGATAAGTGTGGACTGTACTGTGGGGATATAATTGGATAGAAAAGCTATGAAGGTAATGTGAGCATTTCTGGAATTTGATAAGCTTGTCTGAATAGGTGAGTTTTCAGGGGACGCTTGAAGGTTTGAAGACTAGAGGAGAGTCTTATTGTACGTGGTAGGACATTCCACAGAGTGGGTGCAGCCCGAAGAAAGTCCTGAAATCGTGCATGGGAGCAAGTAATGAGTGTGGATGAGAGACGTAGATCTTGTGAAGGGCGAAGGGGCCGGGTTGGGAGATATTTTGAGATAAGTGAAGAAATGTATGTTGGTGTAGTATGGTTAATAGCCTTGTGTGTAAGTAACAGTATTTTATATTGAATACGGTAGAATACAGGTAGCCAATGGAGGGACTGACAGAGCAGATCTGCAGACGATGAACGTCTAGCAAGGAATATTAGCCTTGCAGCTGCATTCAGTATGGATTGTAATGGTGACAGTCTCTACTTAGTTAGACCAGTAAGAAGACTATTGCAATAATCGGGACCGGTATGAAATACCTACAACCAAAATCCCAACGGTCGAAATCCCGACAGCAATTGACCGACGGTCAAAATCCCGACAAGGTCAAAATCTCGACATGGGCAAAATACCGACAAGGTCAAAATACCAACATGTAAAATGTCGACATGTCAAAATGCCGACATGAGTTTCATTGTTTTTGTGTGTATGTCGACATAGGTCGACGTGGACACCATATAAGTGTACCGTGTCCCCTCACATGGCTTGCTGCGCTCGCCATGCTTCTGGCACGGTGCCTCACTGCGCTCAGCGCTCAGCACACTATTATATTCCCCCTCCAGGTCAGGTGATCTTCAGTTTGCCAGCGGCTGGACTCCCAACTACCAGCATACCGGCGCCGGAATCCCGACCGCCGGCATACCGACAGCTTTTCTCCCTACTGGGGGTCCACGACCCCCCTGGAGGGAGAATAGATAGCGTGGCTTGTGTAGCACGCCACTGTGCCCGCAGCATTCCGGCAGTTGGGATTCCAGCGCCGGTATGCTGCTCGCCGAGAGCCCGACCGCCGGCATAACATACTACACCCCTCCAGGTCCTCTGGGATGGTAAAGTATGAACAGTCTGTTTCAATCAAAAAATCACGAAAAACTCATGTCAGCATTTTGACCTGTCGACATTTTATATGTCGATATTTTGACCTTGTCTGTATTTTATATGTCAGTATTTTGACCATGTTGGGATTTTGACTTTGTCGGGATTTTGACCGTCGATCAATTGCTGTCGATATTTTGACCGTCTGGATTTTGATTGTCGGTAAATTGACTTCATCCCCAATCAATGCTGGAGATAATGAGAGCACGGATTAGGGTTTTAGCAGTGTCTTGTGTAAGGTATGATCGCATTTTGGATATGTTTCTTAGATGCATGTAATATGATTTTGAGACAGATTGAATGTGGGGAGCAAAGGACAGTTCTGAGTCAAGTATGACACCTAGGCAGCGAGCTTGTGGGGTAGGGTTGATTGTAGATTTCTCAACAGTGATATAAATATCAGGTTGGTAACTGCTATTGGCCGGTGGAAATATAATTAACTCTGTTTTGGAAATATTAAGTTTGAGGTGGCGAGATGACATCCAAGATGAAATGGCAGAGAGGCATTCAGTGACCCGGCCCAATACAAATAGAGACAAATCAGGGGAGGATAGGTAGATTTGACTATCATCTGCGTACAGATGATACTGAAATCCAAAAGAGCTGATTAGTTTCCCAAGAGATGAGGTATAGATTGAGAAAAGCAGAGGACCTAAGGCCGAGCCCTGCGGTACTCCAACTGAAAGAGGTAGCAAATAGAAGGTGGATTCAGAGAAACGGACACTGAAACAGCGATTAGATAGGTATGATAGGAATCACAAGAGGGCCGTGTCCTGAAGACCTAGTGATTGCAGTGTTTGTATGAGAAGAGAGTGGTCAGCAGTGTCAAAAGCAGCAGAGAGATCTAGAAGAATGAGTAGTGCGTAATGGCCTTTAGACTTCGCAGTGACTAGATCATTCACTACTTTAGTCAGTGCTGTCTCTGTGGAGTGTTGGGAACGAAAGCCTGATTGATGTGGGTCCAATAAGTTGTATGAGTTAAGAAAGTGTGTGAGGCAAGTTTCTCAAGTAGCTTGGAGAGACAAGGGAGCTCAGAGATGGGACGGTAGTTTGAGAGAGTTAGGGTCAGAATTTTGTAGTACTTCTTACAGGCCATGGTGGAATGCGAATCTGATGTTACAATCATAATAATTCACATGTAGAGACTGCAGTTCACTTTTAAATGGAAAGACAATTTACAGAAGCAGGATCTGGTAAGAATGTTGACATGGTTAAAACTGTTGACAGGCATCAGGTCATCATCTTTAAAATATCCACTGGTTCACAATGTCAATATTTGAAATGTCACCATGTCAATTGTCAATATTCTGAGGATGCTGATGGTTAGGACTAGGCGCTACTGGGAGTGTTAGGGTTAGGCACTAGTGGGATGGTTAGGATTAGGCTGTGTTGGGGGGAGGTTAGAGTTAGTCACCAGTGGGAAGCATAGGGTTAAGGATAGGGGGAGAAATACTAACTGGAATGCAGTAGCATCACAAGTTCATGCCGGAAGTGACTGTCATAGTACCGCTTGGACCTGGAAGAAGGCACTAGAGCCGCCACTGCTATCAGGAAAAGGTAAGAGACCACAAGACCACCAGGGATGCTTTGTTGACAGTTCATCATGTCACTGTCAACATGCGGAGCATGCCAACATGCTGCATGTTAAGAGGTTGACCATGTCAACATTCTCATGTTGACCTCATGCCTACTGACATGTCAAACCACAACCTACGGAAGCAACAATAGAGTTCAATCTACATTACTGTCACCTCCTCAGTGACATAGCCAGCTTTTGACACAAGGAAAGATGAAAAAATAGGATCCATTTATTTAGTCTCAATGGTTGGAGCTATGGAAGCATGTGGAGAGATGGTGCAGGACTGGAGGTAAGGTAAGTTGTTTGCTTGTTTTAAATGTATTTGTGTGAATGGGTAGATAGGGGCCCAGTGCATTGCTTTCCACAGGGCCTTCAATACTGTTACGACGGCCTGGGTATTATTATTATTATTATTATTATTATTATATTGTTACAAGATCCCTTACATAGATAACAATAGAATCCTCTTTGGTCTAGACTGCTTAGTTTGGCAGGAGAGTGAGCTACTGTATATCCATTATGCCTCCAGTCTGGGACCAGGGGGAACAGAAAAAATCCATTCTTGACTCAATCAGCAGTGAACCCAAACATTGCACTTAGAATGCACTCAGAATTGTGATCAACGAGAAATGTAAAGCAAAGTCTAAGGGCCACTTCCACCTGCTCATTCTCTTGAAGCTCTCTTCTGATTTGGACAATGTTGAACAAGAGCATCTTCGAGACGTCTTCACTTTTTGTGACATGGTCTTTTATGGGTCACTCCCCACATATACAACCACTGCTTAAATATCTTAACTTCTGATACATCCTACCACTGGTGCATACATGGTTACAGTATGTTCTTAATATTTGCTTAGCTTATTATACGCTTCTGTTCTTGGTGAGTTAATGCTTTCATTCGGCCTCCAGTAACACCTATACATTGATGACATTGAAATCTACTGTACATCTCCTTCTATATCTACTATATTCCATATCAGCTGTTTTGTAGGATCAACTGTCTCTTTGTTATTTACACAAGTATGTCCCAATGCTGTCTGAAGCTGAATACAGAGCTTATCATCTTCCCTGCCACCCTGCCCCAAAAATCTACGTTATCCAAGATACAACCAACAGTCTTATCCATTCCCTCATCATCTCCTACTTTGACTAGTGCCACATCTTCCTATCTAGAAATCCCCTAACCAATTTGCTCGGCTTCAGTCCCTCCTGTTGTAATTCATCTGGGGGTCAAGCTTTTAGTCATGTGGCTCCGCCTCTATGGAACTCACTTCCCAGCACAGTGCAAGAGGCCCCAACTATAGAATCCTTCAAAATTAGACTCAAGACTTTCCTGTTTACTCAAGCATATCCATAATGTCCCTTTAGTATCTATATGCTTCTGTATATTATGAAAAGTTGTTCTGTACTTCATTATTTTCTGTACTATATGATGCTATTAGGTACATGCAATTCCGGATGAATTGCGGCTTTTTTTCGCCCGTTTTTAAATTCGACACAATTCGACCGGCGAATCCCGGCCGGCGGGTGCCGGAATTCGACATATTCAATTAAAAACGGATTCGACAGTCCCGATGTCGAAAAATGGACCAATTGATGGATAAGTGCGTCCTGGATTCGACTTTTCGGACGGTACAAAAATGGTTAAAAAAGCCAGAAAAAAATTGCGTGGGGTCCCCCCTCCTATGCATAACCAGCTCTGACCGCGGGTAACCTCACCGCTGACCGCAAAGTTCCCACCATTGAAGATAATGGAGCGGCTGTGCAATGCGCTGTCTGACAGCTCAGACGCGCATAGCCAATCAGGAGAGTGCCACGACGTGGCGCTGCCTGATTGGCTGAAGGGACCCTCTGTGACAGGAGTCACGGGGGGTCTCAGCATTCGGCGAAAGGGGTCCCATGTGTAAACATGGGACCCCTTTCAGTCCGTGGTCCGGGTATGCGGTTTGTTTATTTGCCAAGTACGTGGATTACAAAAAAGAACAGGACACAAGCTACACTGGATTTAGGTGAGTATAATTTTATTTTCAGGTACACCGTGGAGTCTACTTGGAGAAGTGGACCGAACCTCGTGTCAACATAGGTAAGTATGTGTGTGTCGGCATGTATGTAATAAAGTTTTACTTTCACGGTGTGCGTGTACTGTTTTTATTTGGGTATTTTTTTTGCAGTAGAACTACAGGTACCAGTGGGCCCGTTTCCCCTCGCATGCTGGTACTTGTGGTTCTACAAGTACCAGCTTGAGGGGGAGGCTTGCTGGGACTTGTAGTTCTGCTTCAAAAAACAATATTCTTTTATTTGTCACAAGGTTATCAGCCCCCCATCTGCAGCCCATGGATGGGGGGGACAGCCTCGGGCTTCACCCATGGCCCTTGGGTGGCTGGAAGTTTATTGATTTAAGGGGTCCCCACTCCTCCAGGGTACCCCGCCCAGGGGTGACAAGTTGGGGATTTAATGCCGCGGCCGCAGGGACCGATATAAAAGTGTCCCCCGGCTGTGGCATTATCTCTCCAGCTAGTGGAGCCCGGTGCTGGTGTTAAAAATATGGGGGACCCCTACGTCTTTTGTCCCCCGGTTTTTTTGCACCAGGACCGGACGCAGAGCCCGGTGCTGGTTCTAAAAATACGGGGGATCCCCTGTCAATTTCCCCCCCATATTTTTACAACCAGGACCGGCTCAGAGAGCCCGAGGCTGGTTATGCTTAGGAGGGGGGACCCCACGCATTTTTTTTCTTGATTTTAACCCCTTCCCACTGAAAACCATGCTCTCTCTATTTTAGTCAGTTAAAAAAAAAATATTCTTGAAAAAAATATATAAATAATACTTGTGTCTCCTAATAGACAAACCAAGTACATAATCCCTTCTAATATAAATAGATATGCTATTAGCAATAAAAAAAGACTAAAAAAAACATGTTTTTACATTTTTTATTAGATTCCGCCAGCAAAGTGAGGCGGAATGAAATTGACGAAATTACTGTCAAAAAGCACTGTTGTCGAATCGACATTCTTCAATTGAATATACTTTTGTTGAAAAGCCGCATTTTTACCACTGCAGACAAGACGAATTTTAAAAATGTCGAATTGCAAAAAGTTGAATCTGAAACATCCGTTTTTTTGTCGAAAAGTACTGTATTGCATTGTCAAATCCAATTCGACATGGTTTTTTTGTTGAAAATGCCCCGTTTTTCGACTTTTGCGGCAATTCGACCGCAATTGCATATACCCCCAAGTATCTGTTAAGCGCCTTGAGTCCTATTAGAGAAAGAGCGCAATATAAATAATAATAATAATAATAATAATAATTATAATTATTGTATATGCCCCGTCAAGTGATGATCTTCCTCTCTTACCACTGTCGAAGTCAAAAATATTACATAGAGAGAACATACAGACTCCACACATTATGAGTCGCTATGCTTGCGAAGACGCACAGCAATATATGGTAACATACGCATTTACACAGACATGCCACAGAGATAGATTCAACACATATTTCATACAGCACATAAATTTAAACATATCAAGCACCAGACATCATAAGGTTTTAAATTATATTATGGAGTAACGTCAAGTATGTGTATTATTGGAGCGGAGCAAGATGGATTTGTCGTGCTTGGTGTCAAAGTAATCAGATTAATGAGTGTGTTAATTTGGTGCCTGTGGTTAGATTGTAGCACATTGCAATGAGTAGTTATGATTGACTGTAGGAATATGAAGCCACAATTCGAATGACAACAAAGAACTTCCTGGAAGACAGCATGCGTGCAGAAAGGATCCAGTAGCTAACCCCTGTAATTACACCATCAAGGCTGGATGTTGCTTGCATATGAACTGACCAATGACTCATCATGAATGAGAAAGTTCCCTCCCCTAGACCAATAACAAGAGATCTGTGCACGTGCCCAACAGACTCAGGGTATAGCTGATCACACACACAGAGCCGGCTGCCCTTTTTGTCCCAGATGATGGTCGAGATGTTATCTGTCCAGTGGCTGCATGATTTTACTGAGAGAGAGAGAGTGATATGGAGTGGAGAGAGAATTTGAGCAACATATGGTAATTGTATTGCTGGCTGTGTCTGTATTTGAATTAGTTTGTAATAACTGCTTACTGTGTAAATTGCAACCATGTAACTATATATATACTGTACATTGTGATATATTGAATACATATCCTTTTAATAAATGAGCTTTGGAACTCAGATAATGTGTGGGTGTATTGTTTTCTCTTATGGGATGTAGTGTTTTGCGATGTATAGCGCACATTCATAGCACATGGTAATAAGATGTGCAGGCGTCCACAGTATATAATAGAGCTGGCATTTTAAATAATTGTTAGAAAGTAAAAAGACTTGAACACCACTCCACGTCAACCACATCACTATGAAAAACCCTACATGCTCAACATGTTCTTCTCAATTACATCTAAATAAAGTATCCTCATCCTAAAGCACTCTCCCTTTTATTTATTTATTTATTTATTAACAGTTTCTTATATACCGCAGCAAATTCAGTTGCGCTTTACAACTGGACACAGTTAGAAGACAAAACCGGGTAAAAACAAACAGTCATAGAGGTAGGAGGGCCCTGCTCGCAAGCTTACAATCAATGGGGATATAGGTATTGAGACACAAGGATAGGTGCTATCTATTGCATACAGTAGTTGTCCACCAGATTGTAAAGCTTCTTGGTGGGCTGCATGATATCACATCACAGCAGTGATGAACCAGGGTCAGGAGGACGGGAGTGTGAAGAAAGAAAATATGTGAGGGATATGTGTGTACTGTAATGTGGGGATATCATTGGATAGGAAATCTATGAAGGTAATGTGATCGGTTCTGGAATTTGATAAGCTTGTCTGAATAGGTGAGTTTTCATGGAACGCTTGAAGGTTTGAAGACTACAGGAGAGTCTTATTGTATGTGGTAGGGCATTCCACAGAGTGGGTGCAGCCCGCAGAAAGTCCTGTAATCATGCATGGGAGCAAGTAATGAGTGTGGATGAGAGACGTAGATCTTGTGAAGGGCAAAGGGGCCGGGTTGGGACATATTTTGAGATAAGTGAAGAGATGTATGTTGGGGTAGTATGGTTAATAGCCTTTTATGTAAGTAACAGTATTTTATATTGAATACAGTAGAATACAGGTAGCCAATGGAGGGACTGACAAAGTGGGTCTGCAGACGATGAACGTCTAACGAGGAATATTAGCCTCGCAGCTGCATTCAGAATGGATTGTAATTGTGAGAGTCTCTACTTAGTAAGACCAGTAAGAGGACTATTGCAATAATCAATGCGGGAGATAATGAAAGCATGAATTAGAGTTTTAGCAGTGTCTTGTGTTAGGTATGGCCGTATTTTGGATATGTTTCTTAGCTGCATGTAACATGATTTTGAGACAGATTGAATGTGGGTAGCAAAGGACAGTTCTGTGTCAAGTATGACACTTAGGCAGCGAGCTTGTGTGGTAGGGTTGATTGTTGAGTTATCAATAGTGATAGAGATATCAGGTTGGTAACTATTATTGGCCGGTGGAAATATAATTAACTGTTTTGGAAATATTAAGTTTGAGGTGGTGAGATGACATCCAAGATGAAATGGCAGAGAGGCATTCAGTGACACGGCCCAATACAGATAGAGACAAATCAAGGGAGGATAGGTAGATTTGAGTATCATCTGCGTACAGATGATACTGAAATCCAAAATAGCAGATTACTTTCCCAAGAGATGAGGTATAGATTGAGAAAAGCAGAGGACCTAAGACCGAGCCTTGTGGTACTCCAACTGAAAGAGGTAGCGAAGAGGAGGTGGATTCAGGGAAACGGACACTGAAAGAGCTATTAGATAGGATAGGAACCAAGAGAGGGCCATGTCCTGAAGACCCAGGGACTGCAGTGTTTGTATGAGAAGAGAGTGGTCAACAGTGTCAAAAGCAGCAGAGAGATCTAGAAGAATAAGAAGTGAGTAATGGCCTTTAGACTTCGCAGTGACTAGATCATTCACTACTTTAGTCAGTGCTGTCTCTGTGGAGTGTTGGGAGTGAAAGCCTGATTGATGTGGGTCCAATAAGTTGTATGAGTTAAGAAAGTGTGTGAGACAAGTTTCTCAAGTAGCTTGGAGAGACAAGGGAGCTGAGAGATGGGACGGTAGTTTGAGAGAGAGTTAGGGTCAGAATTTTCTTTTTTCAGAATGAGAGTAATCATTCTACCGTGTTCCATACTCACCGTCTCCCTAATAACCACTGCACAGGTAACGTATTGGCCTGACTAGGACTAGGATCCTAAAGTATAATAACCCTCATTGCCTGTGTTTGTGTGACAGTTTGAACTACTATGGGCATATCGCGCTAAATTGTGGCCATAGTTGTGGCAGAATAGGGCACAGCTGACATGGAAGAAGATTATTTACCAGCTGGTGTTTTATCTTGGAATATTAGTCCAGTCTGGCAGGCCCTGGGTCCAGGACACCCATTAACCACTTACTAACTGGCAATTCCCCCCCCCCCCATTGAAAAATGTACTATATTTTCCTTTCTAAGATGGAACAGATAATTACGTCCTAGGCGACTTCATTTTTTTTGTCTACTTAGACTAAACAGAAATAATAAAGAAATATGAATTATGCCAATACAAGACAAAGGAGTAGCTGTTTTGATATATAATATGTGGGATGCCTTCCCTCCAGAGTCTGGTTTGGCATGGGGGCGGGTAACACAACAGGGCCAGTTAATGATAGCTCAACATCCTAGTGCACGTGTAGGAAACCTATTGCTTTCAGTGTGCCACATCAAATATAATCTCAGACCCCTCCACATGCCCCTTATATGACATCAGACCCCCACCACATACCATTTATATGTCATCACACGTGTCTACATGCCCCTTTTGTGCCATCAGAGCCCTCTAGATTCCCCTTATATGCCATAACACCCCCCCCCCCCACATGTTCCTTATGTGCAATCAGTCTCCACCACATGCCCATAACATGTCATCAGAGTATGTGATTGGCTATGCAGGCTCAGTACAGATGAAACAGACAGGGCCCTGGCCTCCGACCCGGTGGGTGCACAGGTGTAGCATGGAGCCCTGATGCTCAGAATAAACACATGATGCCCCCACAAAGCACTGACATGCACCTCATGTCCCTCAGGCCTCCCCACACTCAATCAATCAATCAATCAATCAATTGATCAATCAATATATATATATATATATATATATATCCCACACTCTCACTCAACCAAGGTACCTGCTGGGGTGCCAAATCAAGGCCCAGCCCGCTAAGAGGCAGGACCCATAGTACAGTGCAGTATTTTCCACATATGTGCAAATGATAGCACTTTGTGAGACTTTTCCAAAGTCTCACAAATTTATTAGTCAAAATCGTAGTAGTAGCAGTAGTTTAAACAGTTCCAAAAATAATTTTTGTGAAATGCTCACAGAAAATGTGCTCACCAACATTTCGGTACCGTTCTAGGACCTTTTTCAAGGTTGCAACTGGTCACAGAGAGTCACAGTAATCAACAAAACAGCAACAATCCAAAGTATGGAACTGGAGACCTGGATAGTACCTCCCAGGTCCCTATTAAGTGCCTGTGCACATCAGTCCAACACTTTACACTTAAAAATCGGTACAAATCAGGAAAGGGAGCGTGGTCACGGGGAAAGGGAGCGTGGCCACACCCCCTTTCCATTTACTTTCAATGGAAGTTTGAGAGCCAAACATCAGTACAGACCATAAAAAAAGGGTACTGTACCTGCCAAAAAGGTACAGTTGGTGGATATGCACAAAGACAGATGTAGCCAGGCAGGCTCATCTTTGCTGCGATGCGACTATTCACAGCCAGCAATCGCACCATTAAAGTCCACAGTGGATGTGAGTGCCATAGACACACTAGTTGTGCCATCCATGTACGCATTGCAGGATGGATGAGTATGGATTTATATATATATATATATATATATATATATAAAACACACACACACACAAAACTAAAAAAGACTAGGTTACAAAATAAAGGATCAAAGTTGAAATAAAACTAAAACTTACACAGAGGAGGTAAGAGGCGCACATGGGGAGGGAGTAGTCTGAGGAACTTAAGGAGGAGCTGTGGTCAGAGTCACAGAAGGGGAGACAATTGTAAGGGGCACATAGGGAGAAGAGCCAAAGTTACACAAGGAGGGAAGTCACACATGGGGAGGTGAGTCAGATAAAAACATGGGGAGGTGGGTCAGATGAAAACATGGGGAGGTGGGTCAGAGTCACACATGGGGAGGTGGGTCAGATTCACACATGGGGAGGTGGGTCAGATTCACACATGGGGGTTTATTTACTAATATTCGTGTTTGAGTCGGTTTGTGTAGTGTTTAAACTCGTTTGTTATCGGGTGCATTTTCATGCAACTTTTTGAAACTATATACGCCAAGTTACGAAGCAGTCGAGTTTATGGTTTTCGTGTTTTCTGATGTCGATGCCAGTCATTTTGTTTGTCACATTTACGACCGTCATTGTCGTTTGCGTACGTGTTTTTGTTGTTTTTACTGGTTTATTTTCTATGTTAAACGCGGCAGGGTTATTTATCAACCATGGCCGCATTTTCACTTTTAGTTTCGATTTTCATCCCCGTTCGTTATTGGTTGTGTTTCAGATGTAGGAGTGTCTGTGCGCAACCATATAAATACGCCCCAAACCGTCCGCACCTCGTGGGTTTAGTTACTGGTGAGGAGGGAGGTTGTGTTGTGGAGGTTGGTGAGTAGTTGGTTTGGTGAGGAGTTTTTTGGGCGATTTCTGAGTGTAGTATTGTGTTTGAAAGTAGTCTTGTCATTCTTGTAGTTTTGTTTTTTTGGGTTTTGTCTCATTTTTTGTCCAAGTTTTTTTGATCTGTAGTCCCTTGTCAGTGTGTGTGTGTGTGTGTCTGTGTGTGTGTCTGTGTGTGTGAGTTGTGCAGTGGTAGTGGAGGAGTGTGTTGGTTTTTTTTTTCCCTTTGTTAATCATTGAACCACACAATTATGTCTGACTCAGAGGTGGGTGAAGTGGCTGAGGTGAGTGAGGTGGAGGGTGTGAGTGAGGGGGAGGAGGTTGGTCAGGTGGAGGAGGTGAGTGAGAGTGAGGTTAGTGAGGTGGAGGAGGTGGGTGAGGTTGCTGCAGCAGCCTCAAGTGACAGTAATAGTGACAGTCAGAGAGCTCCGCAGCCACGCACCACTACTAAGACTGGGCGGAATGTAAAGTTTAGTTATGCTGAAAATGTGGCATTGGTGCGGGAGCTGATGAAGTATCGGCGGCAGCTATTTGGGTCTGAGTCTGCCAAGGTGCCAACACGGAAGAAGACGGTGTTGTGGGCAAAAGTTGTTGCTGCTCTAAATAGTGAGGGGGTGGTCAAGCGGACGGAGGACACGTGCCGCAAACGGTACTATGACATAAAGCAACGTGTCAAGTCCAAAATGGCCAAGGAGGCGAAGTCGACTTGCAAAACCGGTGGTGGACAGCCCTATATTGCCAGATATCTGGACTATGAGGAGCCCATGCAGAGTTTAATACCTCCTGAAGTAGTGTCTGCAACCCATGTCCGTGATTCCGATCTGCCCAGGAAGGATGGTGAGCATGTGTATTTGTCTTAACATTCTATTACATTACTTCTTGCGTTATTTTTTGGGGAAATGTGTGTCATGTGAGTGTTGCATATTACTCCCATCTTCATGTGTGCGTCAGCAAATACATTGTTTTGGGTAATGTTTTCTACAAAAGCCAATGTAACATAGTACTTTATTGTATGTCATGTGGTTTTTTAACTGTACATTTTCCATGTGTAGTTTGGACTTGGTGTGTCATTGAATTGTCCAGCAATAATGTTTTCCTTTTGCACATTTGTCAGTTTGCAAGTTGGCCTATGTTTTTGATTTGAGTTATCCATGTGCAATGTTTGAAAATCAGTGGTTGACATGTTAGAGGCTGGAGTAGTGCAAAGTAACTTTGAAGCCAGTTACATGTGTAATTTCATTAGTACTGTACGTAATCTTGTTTAAGACAAACCCACTATTTTTTGGATCATTTAGAGTCTGTATTTGTACCCTGACACACTGCAGACTTAGTTACCATACTATTATGTTGGTTTTTTTAATGTTGGTTTGTTTTTTTTGGCTCATATTGTGCTAATGTGTGTTTGGAGTGCCACATCACAGAGCATTTTCTATATTGCTTCTTTCATTAATTACATAACATTTTTAAATGAAGATGTCTGTGTTTTGGCTTGTTAGTGTATGTATAAGTAATTGTGGGGCAGATTTATTCAGCCTGGTGAAGTGATAAAGTGGAAACTGATAAATTACCAACCAATCAGGTCATAACTTCCATGTTACAGGCTGGGTTTGCAAAATAACACTTAGGAGCTAATTGGCTGGTGCTTTATCACCTTCCACTTTATCACTTCACCAGGCTTAATTAATCTGCCCCTGTGTCCTATGTCTGTGTCCTGTACATTATTTCCTGAGTTGCACTTTCCATAGTGCATATGGCTATTGGCCAATGTGTGTGTTTTTTTAAATTATATTATGGTTTTGTTCAGAAATTATTCCCACATAAATATCCATCCATTTTTGAAAGATTTAATGTTTTTAAACATAATGGGTGGATGTATCAACAATAGCATGAATAAATGAGTTCTTTTATTTGTTTCATTATTTACAGTGTTGAAAAAAAGTAGTACTGGTCAGCCTACAGTCACTCCCATGACATCTGATGATGATGACGCTGCGGAAGCAGGTAAAGTGTCCATTGTAGTATAGGTTATGTTTGTAAAGGAATGGCCATAACAAAAGTACACTTTAAATCCTAGGTCCATCAAAAGAAGTCTTGAGCAGCAGAAGGCGGACTTCTGTAGCACACCAAACAATAATACATGTGGCAACAAAGAAAGCAAGGTCTGATGTCCAATCACAACCACAGCAGTCTACCCCGCCACGAAGATTGTCTACAGTTTCTTCGGTCCCACCACTCCAAATTTTGGTCACACCTCCAAGACGCCAACCGCACTCCCCTCATCTTGATTGTGAGTAAGAAACGGTAATGATTTAAAAAATTACTCATCTCATAATAATCCATTTAATTAGACTAATTAACTCTAAATTCCACAAAATCTGCTATACTTACCGGAAAAAAAAAAACATCAAATGGATTCTGAGCAAAATGGCCTTGTCCACATCCAATAAAGATATGTATGTCCACTTCAGCCATACAGCAGCAGATTGTGTGGAAGATGCTGCAACATAAACACATGTGTAAGCTTGGCAAATAGTAAGATTTTTTTCATCAATTTCACTTATGTGTTTGTCGTAACATTGGCACCAACATGCCAAAACATTACTATGTTTCTGTTTTAAACACTATAAGGCAACACATTATGATTTAAAGTGTGTTTTTATGGTGGAGTATGTCTGATCTACCATACAACTCATGTGCTTGCTTTAAGAATTAAGTAACCAGACACATTTGCCACAAACAGGAATATGTCTGTATTTAAGTTCTGAGTGATTATGTTGCTATGCTGGATATCTAAAAAGCACCATTTAAATACGTGTTCCATGTTTATTGCTTTGCTTTAATTTCTCAAACATATGTCTAACTAACGCAAAAATGGTTCTAATTCCAGATTCTAGTACTGGTACCAGCATACCAATGCAACAGCAGCAACACGGTGACATGGATGAGACAATCATGTTACAAATGCAGCCATTAATCGAAGGAATCAGCCACCCAGCACCCTTGAGTACACCACCACAGCAAAGCACTCCACCACCACAACACAGCCCAACAACACCAGTAGCACAAGGCCCTGATCAAGTGTTTTGGGACAGTTGGGCTACACAGCAGGCCACTAATCAAGATTGCCTGCGTAGGCAGACCCAAATTTTTGCTAACCTACCATCTCACCTCAGAAGAATCAGCAGAAATATCAGTCGCCAAAATGAACCAACCACCAGAATTGCCAATACCGTGGAAATCATGCGTGCAGACATTACACATGTCATGGGCAACTTACAACGCATAATGGAAGAACAGCACAAACAACAGCAAAGCTACATCAACATCTTAGAAAACAATCAAAGGATCAATGAATGTATCACCAGAATTTTAGAGAATCAAAATGCTGCAACACGTGAACTTAATGCCACCCTCACTAACCTCAATGAAACACTCAGATCCCAGCACCAACAGCAACCAAGCAGCAGTTCTGGTACGACTACTCCTATTCTATCGCCAGTGTCCTCACCACCAAGGCGCTCCACCAGAGCACGCCAACACGACAGTGGTAAAGGCAAAGGCCAGTCCAAGCAGCCAACCAAAAAAAAATAAAAAATAGATACACTGATTTCTGTATAGAGAAGAAAATAATCACAGTTAGTAAGTGTAGGTTTGTCTCAATATATTTAACACTTAGCACCTTGTCAATTTGTTGAACATCATTAATTATAAGTGTTACACACAACAACAGGACTTTTGCCAACACATTTATTCTTTAACATCTTTGTATTTTTTTGGAGGAGGAAAAAGAAATTTGATCTGCACATTGATCGTAGCATGCAGTAACAAGACCACTTGAATTTTTTGTAATCATTACTCTTTCTAGATTCCAATCATTCTCATATCTTGCAGGCAGACTAATTGGCAGCCATGCAGATTCATCCATGACCAATACAACTTACAATGTGATTTTTAACTCTTTTGCATTTCTTCTCTAGACAACATTACAAGAATAACACAATTGAGTTGCCTAAAAAGGTACTAATATGTTGTGAAACAATTTAGATAATTCAGTCCCAAAATGAATGACATTATTGTTGTGCCATGTTTGTGTGTGTTAAAAATGAGTAATCAGATTCTTACACATGATGCAGACACAAAGAAATTGTAAATATTTTAATCAATACAAATAATGTGTATAATAATGGATATATGTTGAAAACTGTGTATTGGCTTACAAATCACCAAGTTTACTCCAGCAAACATAACAAAATAAATTATTTTGGATGATACTAAGTTTGTGTCCCTTAAATATGATGGAGCATCACACACAGGGACACATGTATTCCTCAAGGCTAACATATTATATGTGGAGAAGTGTTACATTAGGACGTTACACACATTCATAAAGTACAATGCTAAATAAATTACTATGTGAATTATGTGTGCTTTTAATAAATTATCAGTACAAGTTTATTAACACTTATCCAGACTTCATGCATGCCACTCATAATCTGTTGTTTAGAGATTTTAAATAAACACAATACACATGCTGCATTTGTTTTGCATAAAGTGAGGGTATGTTTGTATGTCGCAAAGAGACAGACACATTCTGAGTAATGGTTTTTAAATGAAAAATGGGGCAACATATATTTATGCTTGCACAAAAAATGAAAGAAGCAAACAAAACTTACCTTAAAAAAAAAGTATTTATCAGGTCTTGCCTAACCTGCCTCCCTACATCTGTACTCCAAGTATAACCAGATGTCTCTAATTCCTCTGCTTGCTGGCTGCTTTCTTCATCCTCCTCAACATGTGGCAGATGTTGTTGCAAACACATGTTATGAAGAAAGCAGCAGCAGAACACAATTTGAGTCACCTTCAAGGGACTATACAACAAAAGGCCACCAGACTTATCCAGACACCGAAACCTAGATTTCAGCACACCAAAAACATCTTTCTATCAAATTCCTCATGGATTTATGTGCATGATTGTAATTGTGTTCAGCAGGGGCATCAGGTCGGGACAATGCAGTTAGAAGCCAAGAGAAACAGCCATATCCTTCATCACCTGAAAGACAGATATAATAACGTGTTTCATGTTAAGATACAGCAACACATAAGTAACACACTGTATTTGGCCAAAGTATACACAGGCCTACACATATCAAATTACATACCCAGCAGCCACCCATCTGGCATTTGTCCGTCCTCAAACTTATCAAAGAGGGATGACTGACTGAGGATGAAGGAGTCATGGCAGCCCCCAGGGTAACCAGCAACAACACTCATTATTTTGAGTTTTGCATCACAAACCACCTGCACATTTGTGGAATGCTCTAGATGACGATTAGTATAGATGTGCTGCCTGCCCCTAGGTGGCCTAAGCTGAATATGTGTGCAATCTATGGCTCCCAGCACATTGGGCATGCCAGCAAGGTCATAGAAATCTACCCTGACGGCATGCCACCGAGACTCCTGGGTAGGGAAGCAGATTGAGGCATCGATGTGGGGCTGCAAAACAGCCAACACCTGTGTGTATATTTGATAGAAAATAAAACATGAGATTTTAGGACAGAACTGGCCACCGAGAGTTATTAAAAACAACCAAAAACAGAGGAGGTAGTTAGGTATACATCACCTGTGTTAATATTCTTGAAAATGAGGACTGTGAGATTCCTATGACATCCCCGGACACAGCCTGAAAGCTCCCAGTAGCCATAAAGTGCAACACAGCCAGGAGTTTGTGCAGGCCTGAGACAGAGCGAGAGCGTGCTGTCTCAGGGTCTAGGCCCAGTTTGACAAGGTCATACAGACGGAAAATGTTGGTACGATTTAGACGGAACATCTGTATGACCCTATCATCGGACAATGCGTTCAAGTTTAAACGCCCCCTAAAAAAACGAGGCTTGCGCAGCCTCCGCGGAACCTGTACAACCTTCTGACCATGTTCAGTTTCTTGGCCCTGGTTACTTACAGGCTGATGTCTGAGTCTGAGGAATCCCACAGCGCACAAAAGATCACTGGCCCACAGTCCTGCTGCCATTTCTGAGTGTAGGTTGATCGAAATGGGCCTAAGATCCTTTTATAGGCATCCTAATTTAGGTGTGAATGATTTGCAAGTGGCAACACATGTAAACACGCCTGAAAAAAGCAGGTCTATTTTTTTGCCGCTTTTTTTAACGAATCGCAAAAAAATACAACCGCAATTGGGCACTTGGAGACTAACACCCAAATACGAATGAATAGTGAATACCCGTGTTGTATGAAATAACAGCCGCGTTTGACCGATGGTCTATTCATTCGTATTTCTGAACTTTGCCGTTAAAACCATTACGAATAACCCAAACACTGCCAAGATTTGTGCTTAGTGAATTCCTGTGTTGGGACTTAGAAAAAAAAACACAAATCGGTCAAACTCGGATTATTAGTAAATATAGGCCATGGAGAGGTGGGTCAGTCACACATGGGGAGGTGGGTCAGATTCACACATGGGAAGGTGGGTCAGATTCACACATGGGGAGGTGGGTCAGAGTCACACATGAGGAGGTGTGTCAGTATCACACGAGGAGGTGGGTCAGTATCACACATGGGGAAGTGGGTCAGATTCATACATATTGGGTATGTGGCACACTAGAGAACAGATGTTAGAGTGTTAAAAGAATGCACTTCTGTGCAGACTCCAGTCTTCCTGTTCTCCAGGGAGGCTTAATGCATTATCCCAAGATGGCAATAGAGATGACTACTGAGCATGTGCATGACCATCTTGAGACTATGTAGTGTGACATGGTGGTAGAAAGAAGTATCCTGCATAACTTCTATGAGAGACCTGGTTAATTCATGCTATAAGAAAGGTTAGATTGGTATCAATGGTTTGATACACGTTCTGGCGCTATGATTGTGCTGGTTCTCTAAGCTGCTGTTAGGGGGAGAGATAGTCAGTCTCTCATGAACTGCAAAAACAACATGTAAAACATAAAACAGCGCTAAATGAAGAAACTAAAAAACAGGTGTTTCCTTAAAAAGAATTATATACGTTTTAATAATACATATAAAAAATGAGGAATTCTCATGAATACACCATAGAAATGAGGAATTCTCATGAATACACCATAGGATAATGGAGCCTCTATAGCCAGTCTCTGACCCTTGACAATTAGATGTAAATGTGCACACCTCTTGGTTTTGACAATGTCCCTGTGACCGGTCACAATATCAACAGGATCTTCACTTAAATATGCAGATGAGTCCAATCTTGTGATATATTTACCAGGATATAGTGGATTGGCCGGGTATCCCACCTAGCGAAGATCCAGAGGCTATCTCAGATCCAACGCCGATGATTTTGGTGGTTTTCCCTCTATTAATTTTCCACGTCCATGGATTAGGAATGTCCAAGATGGTGGTAACTGCAATGGTGTCCTGGAGGTGATTCCGGAATGTCTGGGTCAGGGCTGGCCCTGACCCAGACATTCCGGAATCACCTCCAGGACACCATTGCAGTTACCACCATCTTGGACATTCCTAATCCATGGACGTGGAAAATTAATAGAGGGAAAACCACCAAAATCATCGGCGTTGGATCTGAGATAGCCTCTGGATCTTCGCTAGGTGGGATACCCGGCCAATCCACTATATCCTGGTAAATATATCACAAGATTGGACTCATCTGCATATTTAAGTGAAGATCCTGTTGATATTGTGACCGGTCACAGGGACATTGTCAAAACCAAGAGGTGTGCACATTTACATCTAATTGTCAAGGGTCAGAGACTGGCTATAGAGGCTCCATTATCCTATGGTGTATTCATGAGAATTCCTCATTTTTTATATGTATTATTAAAACGTATATAATTCTTTTTAAGGAAACACCTGTTTTTTAGTTTCTTCATTTAGCGCTGTTTTATGTTTTACATGTTGTTTTTGTAATTCATGCTATAAAGCTGTTCCAGCATCCCTGCACCGTTACCCATGTGCATTATACACTCACTGGCTGGTTAGCTGTATGACAGTCCGCTCTGCTCAAGCTCCGTTCCGTCACCAGCCTAAATGTAACAGTGGGTATGGCTGTACCTGCTATCTATCAATAAAACAACACCACTGATTAAGTAACTGGGCTATTCAGAGTTTCAGTCATCCGTTGTGTGCTGTCTGCCTGTGATCAAGAAGCAGTTTGCAAGGGGGATCAGGGGGTATAATCGGTGCCGTTCTTTGATCACATACAAACAGCTCACATTACGTAGCTACAGGGCCCAGCAGGTACTACCTGGGCCCAGGTCTGATGGAGGGGCCCATGTCCAGCCCACCCCTCACTGGCAGAAACAGCTGCAGCCCTTCTCCTCAGCCCAGCTGCTGTGTGCTGGGCTGCAGTGTGGCCAGGGAGGCGCTTAAAATACAATTTATTCTGTATTTTTTCTTAGGGTGCATGGCCACGCCTCTTGTGATTAGGCCACTCCCCATGAAAATTGCCTGGGCCCATCCAGGCTCTCTACTGCCCACTCAGTATACACTTTAACAACTGCTGACCTCAAACAGTTCACCAGTCCAGCTGTTTGCTAGTGCTCACATTACTACTGCCAGTGCCAACAGTCACTGCACATTCAAAGTCCATGCGATCACATTGTTTACCCATAATTCCATGAGCGTTACACTTCAATAGCCTCTGCATACCTTTGCCTTTCCGTTCTTTTAGAGCATTGTACGGCAGTTTTGTTGTAGGACTACTATATGATCATCTCAATGGCCATTACAGGCTGTGAACTATGATGTGGAGGGAGAATCATTAAAATCCTGTGAAAATGGCAATTATCGCAGCATTTGGGGATCTTCCCCTATTTGATAAATTGCTGGTGCTGAATTACATTTGGCATAGCATCTGCGTAATACGGTCTAGACAGCCAATTCATTTAGTATCTGGCAATACCACTGGTTGTATTTATACATGTAGCAGATCAATATTACTGCATTTCCAGTTTGGCGGGGATGTTGTAATTAATTTGGATGGAAATCTTGCATATATAATTGTGTATGGAAATAGAATCAACTGTTTCCCTTCACAGCTGTCACTGAGATAATAACTGGCACCAGATCTTGATATGGAAAAAGAAAATCCAGAGCTGATATAATAAATATATGCACAGTACATCAGCAAGTAATGTTTAAATGCATGGAAAGCATTATACATTCATAGAGCTAACACGTGTAATTTGCTATATCGCAAATGTAAATCGTTCATATTTTTCCATTATAATCAAATTAAAATTCTCCATAAATGGCCTTGAAAGACCATCACAGACATCTTTTATGTTGTACGTGGAATGGCAAATAGGGCATTACATATAATACAGCTACATAGGGTCTGTTTCAGAGCTAGGAGTAAACCCTTCTAGTACTGTAGGTGCAATATTAGATTTGGGAAGGGGTGGTCAACATGACGCAGCTCTAAATTACAGTGTTACTATGAGATTCCCCACCTGCAAAGGTAAGTGTTCATCTTTACGGCAATGGACCTGAGTCAGGTCCCGTCGCTATTACAGTGGGGCACAAAAGTATTTGAACAGCCACCGTTTGTGCAAGTTGACCCACTTAAAAAGATGAGAGAGGTCTGTAATTTCCATCATAGGTACACTTCAACTGTGAAAGACAGCATCTGGAAAAAAAAAACCAGGAAATCACATTGTATGATTTTTAAACAATTTACTTGTATATTCTTGCGGAAAATAAATATTTGGACAATCAAAAAGTTTAACTCAATACTTTGTAATATAACCTCGGTTGGCAATTACAGAGGTCAAACGTTTCCTGTAGTTCTTGACCAGGTTTGCACACACTGTATCAGGTATTTTGGCCCACTCTTCCATGCAGATCTTCTCTAGATCTGTCATGTTTTGGGGCTGTCGCCGGGCAACACGGACTTTTAACTACCTCCACAGATTTTCTATTGGGTTGAGGTCTGGAGACTGGCTAGGCCACTCCAGTACCTTGAAATGCTTCTTACGGAGCCACTCCTTAGTTGCCCCAGCGGTGTGTTTGGGATCATTGTCATGCTGGAAGACCCAGCCACATTCCATCTTCAATGCTATTACTGAGGGAAGGAGGTTTTTGCACAAAAATGATACATGGCCCCATTCATCCTCTCCTTAATACGGATCAGTCGTCCTGTCCCCTTTGCAGAAAAGCAGCCCCAAAGCATGATGTTTCCACCACCATGCTTCACAGTAGTTATGGTGTTCTTGGGATGCCATTCATCAGTCTTCTCCCTCCAAACACGGCGAGTGGAGTTTATACCAAAAAGTTTGATTTTGCTCTCATCTGACCACATTACATTCTCCCAATCCTCCTCTGGATCATCCAGATGGTCACTGGCAAACTTTAGACGAGCCTGGACATGTGCTGGTTTAAGCAGGGGGACCTTTCGGGCTCTGCAGGGTTTCAATCCATGACGACATAGTGTGTTACTAATGGTAACTTTTGTGACTGTGGTCCCAGCTCTCTTGAGGTCATTGACCAGGTTTCCCCGTGTAGTTCTGGGATGATTCCTCACCATTCTCAAGATTCTTCCATTTTTTTTTATAATTGCGCCAACAGTTGATCTCTTCTCACCAAGCTGCTTGCCTATTGTCGAGTAGCTCATCCCAGCCTTATGCAGCTCTACAATTTTGTCCCTGGTGTCCTTAGACAGCTCTCTGGTCTTGGCCATGGTGGAGAGGTAGCAGTCTGACTGTTTGAGGGTGTGGACAGGTGTCTTTTATACAGATAACCAGTTCATACAGGTGCCATTAATACAGGTAACGAGTGGAGGATAGAAGAGCTTCTTAAAGAAGAAGTAACAGGTCTGTGAGAGCCAGAAATCTTGCTGCTTGGTAGGTGTCCAAATAATTATTTTCCAAAAGAATATACAAGTAAATTGTTGAAAAATCATACAATGTGATTTCCTGTATTTTTTTTTCTCTTCAGATTCTGTCTCTCACAGTTGAAGTGTACCTATGATGGAAATTACCAACCTCTCTCATCTTTTTAAGTGGGTCAACTTGCACAATCTGTGGCTGTCCAAATACTTTTTTGCCTCACTGTAGGTAAAAGTCCCAGTGTAATGATGTTCGGTATATTGCACATGTGCAATATGAGTTCTGAGTCCTCGGATGCAGTAACGCTGCAGAAATCAGGTGATTGACAGTCTGCAGCCATTTGGGTGCGGCAATGGTCTCAGTGGCTTGTCTTTCCACAGAGATTTCCTGTCCCCAGGGACAGAGCACATGCATGCAGGATCGCACATGCATGCAGGAGGCGGCTACTTATACCAGACACCTCCTGCTGCATTACTGTATGTAAGCTTAGCTGCTGCATCCAAGGGAAGTGCCTTCATGGTTCCATTGTAGGACTATTATTCCAGTCATCATGTCTAAACACATCAGTTCAATATCATTTAAATCAGCGTGTGCAGTGTGGGTCCCCCCTGGACTCATGGAGGATGGCTCCTCAGTGCTTTCTGGGTCCTAAGGGGGACATTTACTAAGCAGTGATAAGAGCGGAGAAGTGAGCCAGTGGAGAAGTTGCCCATGGCAACCAATCAGCACTGATGTAACATCTATAATTTGCATACTATAAAATTATACAGAGCTGCTGATTGGTTGATGGGGCAACTTCTCCACTGGCTCACTTCTCCGCTCTTATCACTGCTTAGTAAATGTCTCCTTTAGTCTCCTCCATGTGTTCTGCTGCCACCTGTTCATCCTCAGACCCCACTCTCTGTCAGCGCCTATCACAGACAACCTGTCTTGATGTACAGGCTGTGCACTGCTGCTAGTATGGCGGCACGGGGCGGTACTGCATACCAGTAGGACCACCATGTTTGCTGCCTGCTGCTGTGCAGCTTGCACCTCTCCTGTGCCCCTCTGTCCTGTGTCTCTGGCGGCGGCAGTGTGTCTCCTAAATGAGGCGCCAGAACGTTAGCCAATCAGAGCTCGTGGGACCGGCAGCTGCGACTCCTGATTGGCTGCTGGTCCATGAGTTCTGATTGGCTCATGAACTGGCGCCTCATTTGAAAGACAGCTGCCGCCGGAGACACAGGAAGTACATAGGAGAGGTGCGAGCTGCATTCTCCTTCCCAACACAGCACAGCAGCGGTGAGTAGGGCATGGGCAGGGAGGAGCATGTGTACCTGGCACTGGGGGCATGTGTACCTGGCACTGGGGGCATGTGTGTATCTGGCACTGGGGGGGGGGCATATGTGGCACTGGTGTCATATGTGTATCTGGCACTGTGGGGCATATCTGGCACTATGGGGGCATATCTGGCCATGGGGGCATATGTTTATCTGGTACTGTGGGGGAATATGTGTTTCTGGCACTGTGGGAGCATATCTGGCACTATGGGGGGATATCTGGCACTGAGGGCATATGTGTTTCTGGTACTGTGGGGGAATATGTGTTTCTGGCACTGTGGGAGCATATCTGGCACTATGGGGGGATATCTGGCACTGAGGGCATATGTGTTTCTGGTACTGTGGGGGCACATGTGTTTCTTGCACTATGGGGGAATATTTTCATCTAGCACGGGGTGGGGCATATTTGTATCTGGCACTGTGGGGGCATATTTTTATCTAGCACGGGGTGGGGCATATTTGTATCTGGCACTGTGGGGGCATATCTGGCACCGTGGGGGCATATGTGTATCTGGCACTCCCCTATTGGGGGCATATGTGTATCTGGCACTATTGGGGGCATACATTTATCTGGCACTCCACTTTTTGGGGCATATGTGTATCTGGCATTCCACTATTGGGGGCATATATGTATCTGGCACTATTGGTTGTATATGTTTATCTGGCTCTGCGCTATTGCGGTCATATGTGCATCTGGCCCCCCCATATGTGTATCACGCCCCTATTTTCACTGGCCATGCCCCATGTGGCATGTGGCCACACCCATTTTTTGGCACAGTACCACTCACGTTTTTCTACTTGCATCACTGAGGCTGGGTGTTACTGTGTGAGGGGGGGCACAGGCCGGGTGTCGCTGTGTGTGCATGTGGCACAGGCTGGGTGTTGCTGTGTGTGTGGGGAGGGATGGCTCAGGCTGGGTGTCCATGTGTGTGTTTTTATGGCACAGGCTGTGTGTGTACATCTATCTATATCAGAGGCTGGCTGACAAGGGGGGCAGGGTGCCATCTGAGGCCAGTAAAAAGTGATCCAGGGCCGCCTGGCTGCTGGAGGCAAACAGAGGTCCGACTGCTTCCGACTTCTCTGAGTTATAACGTTTAACCCCCCTGCCTGGCTGCTGAACAGCAGGGGCTAGCAGAAAATGGCTGCCCCTATAGCAGGCTATAAGAAAATGGCCACTGATGACCAATGGAGAGCCAGGTGTCCTTTCCCAGGACCCTAGGGGCTGGAGAGTGGATAAAGGGCTCAGGGCTTATAGAAGGAGTTCGGCTGCTCTTCCTTCTGCTGGAGTATGTACAGGGAGGGGCAGCAAAGGTCAGTACAGGTTGGAGCAGTCTAGAGTAGTGCTATGTGAACTCCATGCATAAAGAGTGAAATTGTGGGGCAGCTTCACCTCTGGAGAGATTGTATCGGGAGTCAGCAGCTGTCTGCAAACTAAAGCAGATAAAAACTAGTAGACTGGTATTGTACTGTATAGCTCCACCTGTGCCCCCACATTGTAGACACTGCCACTGTAAAGCTCTAACCCCATGTACACTGACACTGTGCTGTCCGACCAGTGCCACCACTGTGTATACTCTGTCGCTGTGCATCCCCCTCTGACCCCACCCTGTGTACACTGGTACTATGTAGCCTCAACTGTGCCCACTGACACCGTGCATTCCCCATGTACCGCCACCCTGTGTACACCGGTACTATGGAGCCCACCTGTGCCCACTGACACCATGCATCCCCCCAGTGTGCACTGGTACTATGCGGCCCCATCTGTGCCTACTGACACCATGCATCCCCCCTGTGTGCACTGGTACTATGCGGCCCCATCTGTGCCTACTGACACCATACATCCCCCCTGTGTGCACTGGTACTATGCGGCCCCATCTGTGCCTACTGACACCATGCATCCCCCCTGTGTGCACTGGTACTATGCGGCCCCATCTGTGCCTACTGACACCATACATCCCCCCTGTGTGCACTGGTACTATGCGGCCCCATCTGTGCCTACTGACACCATGCATCCCCCCTGTGTGCACTGGTACTATGCGGCCCCATCTGTGCCTACTGACACCATACATCCCCCCTGTGTGCACTGGTACTATGCGGCCCCACCTGTGCCCACTGACACCATGCATCCCCCCTGTGTACTCTGGTACTATTCGGCCCCACCTGTGCCCACTGACACCATGCATTCCCCCTGTGCCCTCACCCTGTGTACACTGCTACTATACAGCCCACCTGTGCCACTGACACCGTTCATCCCCCTGTGTACCCTGGTACTATGCATCCCCACCGCCCACCTGTGCCCACTGACAACATTTGTGCACAAATGGGTCCTGTGATGTAGGAAGTAGAATGGCAGCAGATTGTCAGTGACAGACAGTCTAGTGCCATTTTGGGGAGGGGTGGCATTGCCCTCAGTTTCCCATAATGGAGGCATGTCGCTGCTGTTTAGGGGGAGAGAAGAGACCAGGAATCTCTGCAAGCTGTCCGACGTGGAGTCAGTGACCTGATGCCTGCGTCCTAGGATGCAGGTCAGATCACTACTGCAGCAGGAGGCGTCTACTTGTAACAGCGCTATCACTGCTGCTTTCCAGGAAGTGACAGGCACTCCATCCACATCCCAATCAGGCCCATTGTTTCCTATGTTTTATATAACTCATTAGAATAGATTCTGTTTGTCAGACAGGCCTGGTAGGCGATGTATTATTCTTACATATGATTTTCAGATATTTTACTACATTTTTAAACTGCATCCCCATTAGATAAACCACGCCTGCATTTTTTTATCTGCCCCATCCATTTTGCCATTGCCATGCGCTGGAAAAGAAACCTGGGTCACTTGATTTAATGTGCCCTGAGGCTAAAAGATGCCAGCCACTACCTGATCTATATACATATTTCTATCTATCTATCTATCTATCTATCTATCTATCTATCTATCTATCTATCTATCTATCTATCTATCTATCTATCTATCTATCTCTCTCTCTCTCTCTCTCTCTCTCTCTCTCTCTCTCTCTCTCTCTCTCTATATATATATATATATATATATACACATACATACAGTACCTTGCTAAAGTATTCACCCCCTTTGCATTGTTCATGTTTTTGTTGCCTCACGAGTCACAACCTGGACTTAAAAAGGATTTTTTGAAGGTTTGCATCATCTCATTGACAGAACATGCCTACAACTTTGAAGATGTTTTTTATTTATTTTTATTGTGATGCAAACAACAAATAGGACAAAATAACAGAAAACTTCAGCGTGCATAACTATTCACCCCCCTAAAGTCAGTACTTTGTAGAGCCACCTTTTGCGGCAATTACAGCTGCAAGTCGCTTTGGATAAGTCTCTATGAGCTTGCCACATCTTGCCACTGGGATGTTGGATTCAGTGGCGGAACTAGCAAGCGGTGGGCCCAGGTGCGACAAAATGCTTTGGGCCCCCTTCCCCCCATCCCATCCAAGTCCACCCTCTCACCCCTTGAGAGGATCTGGTGAGGGGGACCTGCTCAGGGCCAGAGAAATGGATATCTAGCAACAGTGCAGTAACTATGTGCAAGAAACGGCATCGGAGCCCCACCCCTGCATGCAAAACAGGGGCAGTGCGCGCCGTAGCCGCGCGCAAAAATACATAGTGGCGTGGCTTCGCGGGGAAGGGGTGAGGCCACAAAATAATACCAATTCCTAAAACGGTGCACAGTAGTCTCCATTCTTCAAATTACGCCGCACAGTAGCACCACTACACCAGGTAGAGACCCTTTTACACCTTACAGCGAACAGCGTCCCCCTTTTTATACATTATGGCAGACAGCGTCCCCTTTTTACACATATCGGCAGACAGCGTGCCCTTGTTACACATAGCGGCAGACAGCGTGCACTTTTTACACATTACGGCAGACAGCGTACACTTTTTACACATAACGGCAGACAGCGTGCCCTTGTTAAACATAACGGCAGACAGCGTACACTTTTTACACATAACGGCAGACAGCGTCCCCCTTTTTACACATTACGGGAGACAGCGTCCCCTTTTTACACATTACGGCAGACAGCGTACACTTTTTACACATAACGGCAGACAACGTACACTTTTTACACATAACGGCAGACAGCGTCCCCCTTTTTACACATTACGGGAGACAGCGTCCCCTTTTTACACATTACGGCAGACAGCGTACACTTTTTACACATAGCGGCAGACAGCGTGCCCTTGTTACACATTACGGCAGACAGCGTGCCCTTGTTACACATTACGGCAGACAGCGTGCCCTTGTTACACATTACGGCAGGCAGATTCCCCCTTTTTACACGTTGCGGCAGGCAGTCCCCCGTTTTTACACATTGCGGCAGGCAGATTCCCCATATTTACACATTACGGCAGGCAGATTCTCCCTTTTTACACATAGCGGCAGGCAGATTCCCCATTTTTACACATTGCGGCAGGCAGATTCCCCCTTTTTACACATTGCGGCAGGCAGTCCCCCATTTTTACACATAGCGGGAGGCAGTCCACCCTTTTTACACATTGCGGTAGGCAGTCCACCATTTTTACACATAGCGGCAGGCAGTCCCAACAAATAAAGAAAGAAAGAGACAGAAAGAAAGAGACAGAAAGAAAGAAAGAAATAAAGAGAAAGAAAGAAAGTAGAATCATACTTACCCTCTCCGCTGGCTCAGGCTCCTCGTGCAGCTTGACGATTCCCGGGCAGTAGACGAGGTGGAGGAGGGAGCCGCAGCAGCGCTGTGTTATTGGTGGAGGCGCTGCTGCTGCTGCCCCCCTGCTTCACTATAGGCTGTTCTCGGAAGACAGCCTATAGTGAAGCAGAGGGGCAGCAGCAGCAGCGCCTCCACCAGTAACAAAGCGCTGCTGCGGCTCCCTCCTTCACCTCCGTCCTCCTCCTTCCCCCGTCCGTGCCGCTGCTCTTCTCCTCTGTGGGTGGCTGTGCGCTGCGGGCAGCGGTTGCCCGCAGCGCACAGCGGCATGTAATGAGTCAGTTTGACTCATTACATGCTTGGGCCCCTGGACAGAGGCGGGCCCCAGTGCAACGCACTGCTTGCCCTGCCGGTAGTTCCGCCTCTGGTTGGATGGTTTCCGCTTGTGAACAGCAATCTTCAAGTCTGACCACAGATTCTCAATTGGATTGAGATCTGGGCTTTGACTAGGCCATTCCAACACATTTAAATGTTTCCCCTTAAACCATTAGAGTATTGCTTTAGCAGTATGCTTCGGGTCATTGTCCTGCTGTATTTAGCACCATCCATCTTTCCCTCGACTCAAAACAGTTTCCCAGTTCCTGCTGCTGAAAAACATCCCCACAGCATGATGCTGCCACCACCATGCTTCACTGTGGGGATGGTGCTCTTGGGGTGATGGGATGTGTTATATATATATATATATATAGTGGGGCGCACCAGCTTTTATCTTGCCTCCGGACGACTGAGATGAACTTACACCACTGGCCTCCTCTACATCACTGCCCTTAGCCCCCCACTTGTGATAGCAGCTGTCGTCACAATTATCTGTATTCGCAGCAACTTCATTCTTGGGGCCTAATTCAGATCTGTTCGCTTGGCTGCATTTTTTGCTGCCCTGCAATAAGATAGTCGCCGCCTACAGGGGAATGGGTAAAATTGCTGTGCAAGTGTGCGTTCCTATGTGTTGCAGAGCTGCACAAAAATCAGTTTGTGCAGTTTCTGCGCAGCCCAGGACTGACTTATCCATTGCGATTGAATCCTGCTGATCGGGGCCGGAGCTGTCGTCAGACACCGTCCCTGAAAACGCTTGAGCTCGCCTGCATTTTTCCGGACACTTCATGAAAACGGTCAGTTGCCACCCACAAACGGTCTCTTCCTGTCAATCACCTTGCGAACGTCTGTGCAAATGGATCCTTCGCACCATCCCGTCACTGACCACCTATGCCCGTTGTAGCTGTCCGACACGCCTGCGCATTGCGGTGCACATGCATGCGCAGTTTGGATCTGATCGCCCACTGTGTGAATTCGCACAGCAGCAATCAGATCTGAATTAGGCACTTGATGCAGTAGACCCAGCGGAATCTGTGCATGCACACAGGGCGGCCATCAGGCGGTTTGTCCTGGGCCTGGACAGACAGGGGGCCCATGCCCCCTCTGCAGCTGCGGATGAGTGTATATCTGTATATAAATGTCCTCAACAAAATGCCCACCACCATGGAGGATACAAAACAACCAACAATATGGACTAATAAATACATAGGAACACAAGGAAGCATCACGTTTAACAGTAGTCAGAGATAGGACAACATTATGTTTCCAGGATCATGGCAGACCAACTATCACATTGGAAAACTCTGGATTACAGCAGTGAGGTAGTGCTTATCTGTGAGAGGTAGGTGACTGGGCTGTGGTATATGTGTGTGAGAGGGAGGCGGATTGGGCAGGACTGGGGTATATGTGTGAGAGGGAGGTGGCTGAGGTAGGTGCATATGTGTGAGAGGTACAGTAGTTAGCTGGTGTATATATGTGTGAGAGGGAGGTGGCTGGGGCAGTAGCATATATGTGTGTGAGAAGTAGATGGTTGGGGTATATGTGTGTGAGAGGGAGGTGTCTGGACAGGGCTGGGGTATATGTGTGTCTGTGTGAGAGGGAGGTGGCTGGGGTATATCTGTGTGAGAAGTAGGTTGCTGGGGTATATGTGTGAGCAGAGGGTAGCTGCGGTATATGTGTATGAGATGTAGGTGGCTGGGGTATATGTGTGTGAGAAGATGGTGGCTGGGGTATATGTGTGAGAAGAAGGTGGCTGGGGTATATGTGTATGAGATGTAGGTGGCTGGGGTATATGCGTGAGAAGAAGGTGGCTGGGGTATATGTGTATGATATGTAGAAGGCTGGGGTATATGTGTGTGAGAAGTAGGTGATAGGGTATATGTGTGTGAGGGAGGTGGCTTGGGTATATGCAGCGGTGCAAGTATGCGGGTACGGGTGGGTACCCTTAAGAATTTCGCCGTACCCACACCGACGGGCCGCCGCTCGCTACCGCTGATGTGAGGGGAGGAGAGCGCAGCGCAGCCTGCGCCTCTCCTGCCCCTCAATGTCTTGGTTCAAATCAGCGCCGCCAGTGAGCCAATCAGAGCTTGCGGAGCTTTGATTGGCTCACGGATCGGCGCATAATTGAACTCACCCGCCAGAGACTGAGGGGAAGGAGAGGCGCAGGCTGCGCTCTCCTCCCCTCACACACGGGAGACAAGACAGCAGCAGCAGCGGTGAGCAGGGGAAGGGGGGGAGGGGCAATGTATATCTGGTACTGTGGGGGGCAATGTATATCTGGCACTGTGGGGGGCAATGTATATATGGCACTGTGGGGGGCAATGTATATCTGGCACTGTTGTGGGCAATGTATACCTGGCACTGTGAGGGCAATGTATACCTGGCACTGTGGGAGGCAATGTATACCTGGCACTGTGGGGGCAATGTATACCTGGCACTGTGGGGGGCAATGTATATCTGGCACTGTGCGGGGCAATGTATATCTGGCACTGTGGGGGCAATGTATATCTGGCACTGTGGGGCATTCGTGTATCTGGTACTGTGGGGCATTTGTGTATCTGGCACTGTGGGGCATTCGTGTATCTGGCACTGTGGGGCATTCGTGTATCTGGCACTGTGGGGCAACGTGTATCTGGCACTGTGGAGCAACGTGTATCTGGCACTGTGGGGGTCATATGTGTATCTGCTCCTCCCCCATATGTGTACCACGCCCACATTTCAATTGGTCACACCCCATATGGCATTTGGCCACACCCATTTTTGCCACGCGCGCCTTTGGCGCACACACAGTACCTGTAAGTCATTTTTTCTACTTGCACCACTGGGTATATGTGTGTGAGAGGGAGGTGGCTGGGCAGGGCTGGCGTATATATGTGTGTCTGTATGAGACGCAGGTGGCTGGGGTATATGTGTGTGAAAAGTAGGTGGCTGGGGTATATGTGTGTGAGCGGGAGGTGGCTGGGCAGAGCTGGGTATACGTATAAGAAAGGAAGGTGTTTGGGGTATATGTGTGTGTGTGGGGGGGGGGATTTATGTGTCATAGTGAGGTGGCTGAGGCAGGGCTGAGGTATCATACAATTTATATGATAGATTAACATGTTACAATAACACCCACCCCCACAGCCCAAACGCTGACAATTTTTTTTAAACTGGCTTACGCATCAATTTATGCCTCACCACTGCTGTAGCACCACCTACATTATCCACAGCTCTGATTCCTGGGGGAAGTGGGGGCTGCCTATTTTGTCAGTCACAATTTCCTTATGGCTGCCCTGCATGTGCACACCTCTATACTGCCAGCTTCTCCGTCATACAGACTCCCTGTTGCTGCCGCATTGTTACAAACTAATGCCCATTCAGCTGCGAGAAGGGACCTGTGAGAAGATGTCTGAATCACCCTTAAATGCGCTAAGATAGATTTGACGCATGCTCAGTTTGCTTAAAAAAAATCCTAGGTCTGACTACAATAGGAATGGCATGCTATGCTGAATAAGGCCCTAACGGGTCTATTCATGAAGCAGTGAAAAGTGTGGAGAAGTGAGTCAGTGGAGAAGTTGCCCATGGCAACCAATCAGCAGCTATGTATAATTCTATAGAGTGCACTTTATAAATGTTACCTCAACACTGATTGATTGCTATGAGCAACTTCTCCACTGGCTCACTTCTCCATTTCTTTTAACTGCTTCATGAATAGACCCTCAAGTGTTCCGAAAAGCTCTCCTGATGGAACGCTAATTGCTAAGTCCATTTTAGTTCTTGTAGCCGTTGTGATAGGCAATTTCTCTTTGCTCTTTGAACTTTGAAAAATAATATTTACTGTGTAGTCTATTACTGTCGTGTTATCGGCTTTGGCTTTCTGCCTCTTCTCATGCATTCCCCTGACGTGTCTTATCAACAGCTAAAATGCCATCATCTGCAATGCACTTGTGCACTAATGGCTTGCAGAGAGAGTGTCCCTATTCTTCATGCGCTCTATAGGAATTAGACACTGTCTGTATTCCTGCTGGCTTGAGTGCATTCATTGATCTGTTCTCCTGTCATATCAACTTACCTGTCTCTATTTATAAGCGCCAATATAAAATATGAATGAACACATTTATACAGTAGCTAGCTACTTTTCTGTTCTTCATCAATACTGCTCGTCACATATTAATTGTTTTCCTCAGTCAAACATAATATGTATCTAATCTATTATAACATTTTATTTAATCTTTTAATACCAAGAGGAGATTAATACATCCTGGTGCTGACAGCTATTAGTTTCAGTGAAGCCGCAGGAAGCAATCTGACCAGACCTGTATTCACAAATCAGGTGTTTCACTGTCATCAATGGATAAGAATAGACCCCCCCCCCCCCCCATCACTTCTGCCCCACAGGCCATCGCTGCTACATAAAGTCTAATCTTGATTTCATTCTAGCTGACATATCTGAGTTCTCTCTTTTTGTGCTGCATGAAATCATATTTGTTTTACTGTATGTTTATTTGTTGATTGTTCATTTTCTCCATTGTTGCATTTTTCTACTGTTTTTCCATTGACTGATCTCTTTCTTTGTTTTAGCATATCAGCACAACAAAATGGGATATATTATGTTTTATTTCAATTATATTTTTCTTTCTGTTGGTGAGAAATACTGTTTTGGGTCTATTTACTAAGCCTTGCAGAGAGATAAAGTGGAGAGAGATAAAGTGCCAGCTAACCAGCTCTTAACTGTCATTTTTCAAACTATGGGGGGCATTTACTAAGCAGTGATAAGAGCGGAGAAGTGAGCCAGTGGAGAAGTTGCCCATGGCAACCAATCAGCACTGAAGTAACATCTATAATTTGCATACTATAAAATGATACAGAGCTGCTGATTGGTTGATGGGGAAGTTTCTCCACTGGCTCACTTCTCTGCTCTTATCACTGCTTAGTAAATGTTCCCCTTAGGGGTCTATGGGGTCTATTCATGATGCAGTGAAAAGTGTGGAGAAGTGAGTCAGTGGAGAAGTTGCCCATGGCAACCAATCAGCATTGAAGTAACATTGATAATTTGCATGCCATACAATTGTACGGAGCAGCTGATTGGTTGCCATGGGCAACTTCTCCACAGGCTCACTTCGCCACTCTTTTCACTGCTTCATGAATAGACCTCTATGTTCTTAGGCTTGGAGAGAGATAAAGTGGACGGAGATAAAGTAACAGCCAATCAGCTCCTAACTGCCGTGTTACAGGCTGCATTTGAAAAGTGACAGTTAGGACCTGGTTGGTAAGTACTTTATCTCTGTCCATTTTGTCTCTCTCTGAGGCTTAGTACATGGACCCCACATTCTATAAAATGGCAGTTAGGAGCTGATTGGCTGGTACTTTATCACTCTCCACTTTATTTCTCTACAAGACTCAGTAAATAGACCCCATGCTTCCACCGCCTCACAGCTCTCCTCTTCACTATTTGGGGCCTATTCATTATGTAAATTATTGGGGGGATGGGCTGTACCTGATAATTTATTTACAATTCGCCACCAATGATGCATTGCTCCGGCATGGAGACAGCTGATCCAAAAATCAGCTGTCCCCACAAATCTTTTCACTACTACTCTAGTGGATTCACACCAAGACACGTATTTTTTCCAAATGCGATGGTAATGATTAGACGTTACTCCTTTCCTAGCCTGTATTAGGGCAGGAATGACTTTGTTCGGAATGCCCTTTCGAGCTAGTATCTGGCGTTCAAACTCCATGCCGTCAAACGTAGCCGCGGTAAGTCTTGATAAGTGAATAGCCCTTGCTAGAGCAGGTCCTCCCGAAGAGGAAGAGGCCTCGGCTCTTCTAGCAGTAGATCCAGAAGATCCGCGTACCAAGCCCTTCTTGGCCGGTCTGGAGCAATGGGGATTGCCTGAACTTTTGTTCTCCTTATGATTTTTAGAACTCTTGGAATGAGTGGAAGTGGAGGAAACACGTACACCGACTGGAACACCCACGGAGTCACTAGGGCGTCCACCGCCACGGCTTGTGGGTCCCTCGACCTGGAACAATACCGCCGAAGCTTCTTGTTGAGACGAGAGGCCATCATGTCTATTTGAGGTACACCTCAAAGACTTGTCACCTCCGTGAACACCTCCGGATGGAGGCCCCACTCTCCTGGATGGAGATCGTGTCTGCTGAGGAAGTCCGCTTTCCAGTTGTCTACTCCCGGAATGAAGATTGCTGACAGCGCTAACGTGTGTTTTTCCGCCCAGAGGATAATTCTTGTTACCTTTGACATTGCAGCTCTGCTCTTCGTTCCACACTGTCGTTTTATGTAAGCCACTGTCGTTACATTGTCCGACTGCACTTGAATGGCCCGATTTCTCAGAAGATGGGCCGCTTGGAGAAGCCCGTTGTAGACAGCTCTTAATTCCAGAATGTTTATTGGCAGGCCGGCTTCCAGACTTGACCACCTTCCTTGGAAAGTTTCACCTTGAGTGACTGCACCCCAGCCCCGGAGACTTGCATCCGTGGTTAGAAGGGTCCAGTCCTGAATCCCGAACCTGCGGCCCTCCAGAAGGTGAGGTAATTGCAGCCACCAGAGGAGTGAGATCCTGGCCTTTGGCGACAGACGTATTCTCTGGTGCATGTGCAGATGAGATCCCGCTTCAGGACATCCCGGACCATTGTTTGTATCACCAACACTTTTTCCTCTGGAAGAAACACCCTCTGCACCTCCGTGTCGAGTATCATTCCCAGAAATGACATCCTCCTGGTTGGTTCCAAATGTGATTTTGGAAGATTCAGGATCCTACCATGTTCCTTGAGAAGTTGGGTCGTGAGAGCTATGGACTGTAACAGCTTCTCCTTGGACAATGCCTTTATCAGCAGATCATCCAGATATGGAATTATGTTCACCCCCTGTCTGCGGAGGAGAACCATCATTTCCACCATCACCTTGGTGAATACCCTCGGTGCTGTGGAGAGGCTGAATGGCAGGGCCTGGAATTGAAAATGACAGTCCAACAGTACGAATCGGAGATAAGCTTGATGCGGCTGCCAAATCGGAATGTGGAGGTATGCATTTTTGATATCCAGGGATACCAGGAATTCCCCCTCCTCCATACCTGATATCACCGCCTTTAGAGACTCCATTTTGTACTTGAACTCCCTCAGAAAAGGGTTTAGGGATTTTAAGTTCAGAATGGGCCTGACCGAACCATCCAGTTTCGGTACCACGAAAAGGTTTGAATAGTAACCTTTGTTTTGCATCTGGGGAGGAACTGGTACAATAACCTGTGCCTCCTCCAACTTCTGGATGGCTCCCTGTAGGGTTGCCCTGTCTGCCGGCAAAGCTGGCAAGCCTGATTTGAAGAACTGGTGAGGAGGGAGATCCCGAAATTCCAGCCGGTACCCCTGGGACACAATATCTTGTACCCAGGAATCCAGGCCGGACGACACCCATAAGTGACTGAAATGTCTGAGTCTCGCCCCCACCGGCCCTACCTCCGGGCCGCGCGGTCCACAATCATGCTGAGGACTTTGGCGTACCTGAAGCAGGCTTCTGTTCCTGGGAACCTGCAGCAGCAGGTTTCTTGGATTTTGGTCGACCTCCTCTAAAGAAGGTGTTGGACGGTTTGGCCTTTCTTGTTTTAGCAACCCGAAAGGACTGTGATGCTCCTTTAAGGCGGTAGATCCTGGGACAGGTAAAACCACGTTTTTCGCGAGTCTGGATACGGACGCGTCCACTATGGGTGGGTTTTCCCATTTTTTCCTATCCTCCTCAGGGAAGGGGAAAGCAACCAGAACCTTCTAGGGATCTGGATTTTTTTCTCCGGGTTTTTCAAAAATAGCATTTAATTCTTTGGACGCAGGGAAGGTTAGTGAGGCTTTCTTATTGTCAGTAAAGTAAGCCTCCTCAACCTGTTTAGGTGTTGTATCAGCAATAGTCAACACATCCCTGATAGCCTATATCATCAACTGCACCCCTTTTGCAAGAGATGCGGCCCCCCGCAACACATCCCCCTCACCATCTGCCGTGTCAGAATCGGTATCCGTGTCATCTTGCATAATCTGGGCAAGAGCACGTTTGTGGGAACCAACAGAGGGGGGCCCTGAGGAAACAGAACCAGACCATATTGCCATAGAGTTCTGTAAAACCTGAGTTGCAGATTCATTCTGTGCAATCCTTGTAGAAATCTGAGTTATCATAGATTTGATAGAGGATAACCACTCAGGCTCCCTTGCTGGTATCCGCACTAAAACAGTGCAATCCTGATTACATGGAATGAGATCATCCTGAGAGGAAATATCCTCTGCAGCATATGACACAGAGTCCCTGGACATAGTTAAATGGAGACCACAGACACTCCACACACACACAGGGGAGACTAGTTAGAGTTTCACCCCCAAGAATGGCAAGAGAGACACAGAGATTGAAGCCAACCCACCCACAGCGCTTTCAGTGGTATAGGGAGACCCCAACCAGCGCTGACTGTGCACCTTAATAAGTTACACAGTCTTTACACAGCCTCCTCCCCCTTCTACAACCCCCTGGTACCATAAGAGATAGCTGGAGTTGCTCTGGAGGGACTGCTCTTCACTGACAGCGTTTCTGCAGACAGGAAAATGGCAATGAACGCTGCTGGGTCCGCTCTGAGGAGAAGCTCCGCCCCTTAATGGCACTGTCTTCCCGCTCTTCTGGAGATTATACTGGCCTGAGGAATTGTGCTGGCAGCGATCCCAGGTCCCTGACAGGCTTGAGAGATCAGTGTAGGGTGTAGGCGCTGGCTCAGGATGCCCCTCACAGCGCCGCACTATGTACTGCTGAGCCCCGGAGCGCAGTTAGTACGGCGCTCCATACCCTGTTGCCGCCATCTTCACACGGGCCCCCCGCTTGCTAGGGGGGCCGGTGACTCACTCGCCACTGATCTTCTGGCTCTGTAAGGGGGTGGCAGCATGCTTCCGGGGTGAGTGACCACCTGTGGCGGGGAACGTTCTGTACCCTCAGGAGCTCAGTGTCCTGTCTGCGGAGATAGTGGCTCAGACCCCGCAGGGCGGACGCTACTCCCCCCCTTAGTCCCACAATGCAGGGAGGCTGTTGCCGGCATTGTTCCTGTAAAATAATAAACTCTAAAATAAACTTTACTAAAGAAGCTCTGTAGAGCTCCCCTAGCTGTGACCGGCTCCTCCGGGCACATTTTCTTAACTGAGTCTGGTAGGAGGGGCATAGAGGGAGGAGCCAGCCCACACTCTCAAACTCTTAAAGTGCCAATGGCTCCTAGTAGACCCATCTATACTCCCATAGTACTAATGTGGACCCCAGCATCCTCTAGGATGTAAGAGAAAATCTTTTTCCTTAAAAATGCATCAGAAATATAAATGCATCAGAAAAATGTCAGTGCATACCTAAATGGTATAGCGAATTGACCACACTCTCAGCTGGCCGACCAAAGTCTACAATACAGATGAAACATGCCGTTATTATATGTTACAGCCCAGGCATCCCCATAGCTCAGTGGTTCTCGAACCCTGGGGTGCCTCAGGAAGCTTGCAGGGGGGCCTTGGATTGGTAATTCAAATTATTTATGGTTAATGTAATAGGCAAAACCAGTGTTTGTGACTGCCAGTCCTAAGCATATGTGGACAAACAGTAGCAAATCTTGTCCCCCCAACACATAATTGAACCTATGGATGACATATAACACAATTTACTTCATTTACTATTTCTTTCTAGATTTCTCAATATGAAACTTTTGGTCTAGGGTGCCATGAAAAAAATTCTGATACTCTAAAAAAGTTTGGGAACCACTTGTGAGATAGCAGCAGTGGCTGGCGTAGCATCTCTTACTGCTGTACTGTGAGAACATGCTGAATTCTCTTGTTCGTATCTGACATAATGAATGATTATTATCATCCTCTCATATTGTAACTGTTATATGCACAAGTACAGCCGTCTGTTGTTTTCTGGAAACAGTCTGGTTGTGAGGGAAAGAATGTAACCTAATACCACAACACAGATCGAGGCATAATATGTTGTCTGGTTCTGAGTTACCAGCAAAAGCAATTATTTTGGCATAATTGTAAGAGTCAGTAGACACGAGAATTCTAATGTGATTGCAGGATAAATACTCCATGCTTTTATTTCTGGTAGGGAACTAGTGTCACTGTCCTCACTCCTGTGTGGGTGTGCTGCAGAAGCTGAGTGCACGGAACCGAGATGTACAGTAATAGAACACTCTGAATTCTATTTCCCATTACAGAGCAGGAAGCCTCCGCTCTTCTGCCTCTACTGAACAATCCATGTGAACAAGAAGAATAAGATAATACTGTCATTATGAAATTAATTTGACAAATTCTACCTCCTACTAACTTGTCATATTTCTTCTTGACTAATCTACCAGACATGTTCTCCAACACCTAATATATGGTAGAAACACACCTACAGTAGCTAGAGTCTGCAAATAGATATAAATATCTTTCTTCCCAGTAACTTAATATATGCACCTACAGTGTCCTACACAGTCCATGCTGAGCTGCAAGAAGCACAAATACAGGGAATCTACTGTGAAATTAATGAATTGTGGAAACTAACGTCAGTGCGTTATGAAATGTATTTATTTTTGGTACAGGATAACGGATGGTTGATTCTATTTCGGAGTGGGAGAAGGGACCTTCTAACGTATCTAGGGGAGGAGACACGTCACCAGGGGGAGGAGCTACGGGCGAACAGGGTACCCGAAAAGTACCCTAGCGGGCTCGCTTCGCTCGCCACGCTTCGGGCTCAGTGGCTCGCTCCGCTCCGCTCGCCACCTGATTACTAAAGGTAATAGTTGGTGGCGTGGATAGTAGAGGAACTATCCCGCTGGCCTTGCTACTCCCCCTTGTGTTGTGACTCCTCCCCCAGATGGAAAAGGTCCCTTAGCCCACTTGATTCTAGCATCTACCGATAACGGATACCCGAAAACTGAAATATTCTGAAAGCCGGAAAATTTTGGCCCTGTAGTGACGTCATGATGTCACTGGAGTCCGCGGCCAATCACAGACAGGTGGAGGGGTGGCTTTGCAGCCATTCCATCACCGTCACTGCTGCCAGGACCTGCCTATGCCCCCCCCCCAGCGTCGTCGCACCGGACCCACCGCGGACCATCCCACCGACGCAACGGACTTGCTGTGGACTCCCTTTACCCATCCTAATAACAGGTATTCTGTTATCCGCAAATATCCCATATCCGAAATGCTCCTGGTGGCGAGCTTTCCGGATATGGGATACTCAGTCTGCACTGTTGTTGACCTGTATGGCCATGCATCAATGTTCTGCAGGGCATACCCACCTTGGTGCCAAAGAAAAGGGATCTTTGTGCTCTTTCTAGTACCATGGCACCTTATACATCATTACTTGTAAGTACTTTATATAGTTGAATCTGACATAATTCAGGCTCATTGTCTTGCTTTTTTTTATTTTTCATATTTTTTGTAGTGAGTCTCAAATATATTCTACTAAGTTGTATAACTTACCACCATACTGGCACCAGTACAGAAACTCTAACAAAGTCTACCAAACTTCTGAATGCCTCAGCAAGGCGAGGAGATATCGCTTACTCAGATGACAACTGGTCAGAATTTACCTCTCCTCCTCCCCAGTCTAACTGAAGTGGATGTGGGCAGATGGAGGGGCATAGAGAGGTTGGGTTGGCACAAATTACATGGACCCAGCCTATCTGAGGAGACACCATCTTTTACTAACAAAAGGACACGAGTTGATCTAATTCTATAACTCTTTAGGTACTTCATTTAAGCTTGGCAGCATTAAGAAAATAGTTTAACAGTTGATTGAATAACAATGTCCCCACGACTGGAATATATGGTACAGTAAGTGTGTTATTTCAATGTGTATTTTCTTTTTATATAATACTGGCTGGTGTGATTGTACTAAAATGATTGTAATTGTGTGTATTTTGGCCCTCATTCCGAGTTGTTCGCTCGGTAAAAATCTTCGCATCGCAGCGATTTTCCGCTTAATGCGCATGCGCAATGTCCGCACTGCGACTGCGCCAAGTAAATTTGCTATGCAGTTAGGATTTTTACTCACGGCTTTTTCATCGTTCTGGCGATCGTAATGTGATTGACAGGAAATGGGTGTTACTGGGCGGAAACAGGCCGTTTTATGGGCGTGTGGGAAAAAACGCTACAGTTTCCGGAAAAAACGCAGGAGTGGCCGGAGAAACGGGGGAGTGTCTGGGCGAACGCTGGGTGTGGTTGTGACGTCAAACCAGGAACGACAAGCAGTGAAATGATCGCAGATGCCGAGTAAGTCTGGAGCTACTCAGAAACTGCTACGAGGTGTGTAATCGCAATATTGCGAATACATCGTTCGCAATTTTAAGATGCTAAGATTCACTCCCAGTAGGCGGCGGCTTAGCATGAGCAAATCTGCTAAAATCCGCTTGCGAGCGAACAACTCGGAATGACCTCCTTTGTGAGCAGTATTAAACTATCTGTCCCAAAAGTACTGCTTGCTATCTTTTTAATTTTTGTTATACAATAAAGGGCTGAGTATCCCTTATAAACAGCAGCATAGGGAAGGTCATTTAAAATTTAGGATTAGCGCTCAGTCATTTTGTCAATTTTATATCTGAGGAGAAGCCTGGGCCAGTAACACACGGAGAGCAATTCCCTCCATCAGTGTGTGCAACAGCGCACTCTCCACATGCTTCCATAGAGTGAATGGATGTCAGCAGCCATCCACCAATCAGCATCCTGACAGCCATTCACTGTCTGGCTGCAGGCTGGTAGAGAATGCTGCCTGGCGACTCTAATTATATATACTTCACAATTAGAGAGGGCCTAGCAGCAATATCTACCTGCCTCCCAAGAAGCTCCAGAGCCACCACCTCCCCATTGCAGCCATACACAAAGAAAATAAAGATATGCATAACTGGCATACAGATCTCCCTTTGGAACAATGATGTAAATAGGTATGCCAAAATTTCAGCGGAATGCCTTAACCAGGTTTTAAAACCTCTCATTCACTTTGACCATGACTTTGTGTTTTCAAGCCAGGGACACTGCACAATATGGGTGTGGTTCATCAAATCGACAGTGTCTAGATCGACAATGTTTAGGTCGACCACTATAGGTCGACAGTCACTAGGTCGACATGGATGGAAGGTCGACAGGGTTTCTAGGTCGACATGTCTAAAGGTCGACATGAGGATTTTTTTTTTTTTGTGTCGTTTTCTTTGTAGAGTGACCGGGATCCCAAATTAGTGCACCGTGTCCCCTCGCATGGCTCGCTTCGCTCGCCATGCTTTGGGCATGGTGCCTTCGCTCCGCTACCTCTTCGCTCGGCACACTTTACCGTTCCAATCGTAGTCCACGTGGATCGTTAAGTATGAAAAAAAGAAAAAAAAGAAAAAAAATGTGAAAAACTCATGTCGACCTTTAGACCTGTCGACCTAGCACATGTCGACCTAGAAACCCTGTCGACCTTCCATCCATGTCGACCTAGTGACTGTCGACCTATAGTGGTCGACCTAAACATTGTCGACCTAGACACTGTCGATCTTCAGACCGGATCCCACACAATATACTATGGACTTGCTCCATATTAGTAATCATGGTTGCCAACTTTCTGGGAGCACCACCTGATTTTCAGAAGCTCCCCCCCCTACCCAGTCAGAGTCGGCTTTTAGGAGGGGAGGATGGAAAACAATTCCCCCCGGGCCCCCCTCTCTAAAGGCCCCCCTTGCCGAAGCAGCTCACTGCTGTACTGTGTAGTGCTACAGTAGCACTATGTGCTGCCTCTATTACGGCACATCAGCCACCGGGCATTAGGACTCCTATCCACCGGCCACTAGTTACAAGATCAGTGGCTTAGGATTCCTGTTGCAACCAGGGGTCTTTCACTGCAACACAATGGGGGTACAGCCTCCACTGCTGCAGTCACAGCGTCACCAGCCACATTCCAGGGGACCAATCAGCCCCTGAGAAGGAAGCTCAGACGACTCCTGTCAGTGACCAATGTCATGTGATGGCACCCCCAGCACTGAACAGCATAGGCAGCTGACAAGAGAAGAGGGAGAGGGCCGTAAGATTCAGTGTTGGCCCCTGGTCTTATGTGCCCGGACCCGCCAAAGGCTTAATCCGCCCCTGCTCCTAGTCATTCCAGGAGAGTAGGCAAGTGTGTTATTATAAACTCTAAAAAAAATTATACAGTGATACTATCTTTTAATAATTACATTTTTTTATAAAGAATCTCATAGAAATTTGTGGCCTTGACAGTTGCAGGAATTAAATGAGACATTCTAAGATCTTTATACTGATATCCCTCACCAACATTTGTGATTACCGGATCTCCCCGTAGATAGGGTTAACATCCTGGTCTTTGCCCTGGTCATTGAGCCTTCTGGTGCAGTAATTAAAGCCTCAGAATATATTCTGTAAATGGGGCGCAGGTGGGGAATATGAAATCTTACTATATCTTCCTCCCTAATCTCTCCAATGTCATGTGCTTATATGATGGGATATATAACATTGGGGTACACAATTGCGCCTGAATATATGAGTGTAATGGTTGTAATACTAAATGACAAGTATACACTGTATATATGATGAATAAGTGTATTTATTCTAAAACAAAATGACAGAAAGAGAGAATAAATGGAAAAAGATGTGAAAAAATAGAAAATTAATACATTATTGAAAGAGTGTATATATATATGTATATGAAAGAAATCTATACATATGTATATTTTGGTCCGCAGTCCAGTACAATAGAGTGTGGCGTCCCACCTCGTTTAATTGTGCTCAAACTTCTACCACAATGTGTGGAGGGGCATATACAACACAGTCCCAGAGGAGCTCGTTCAGTAATATATGGGGGTCACGGTCAAAGAGTCTGTTGCAGCAGCTTGATCTTGTCTTGAGAGGGAGGGGGGGTGAGGTGATCTTCTGACGGTGCTAGCAAATGAAGGGGTACCCCAGGTGGCTAAGCGGGAGGGATGAGTTGCAGGAGATAGGTAATTATTGGCTCTGGACTCTCCGCTCTCTGACTCGGTCTGTGGCTGCGGAAGGCGCCCGTGTAGACAGGCGTCTGCCGCCGGCCAGATCCGAGGAGTGCGGTCGTGTCTCTGGGGGGAAAAAGTGTCACTGACTTCGAGACCCGGAGCGGGACTGTCCGCAGTGCACCTCCCCACTTACAGAGCCCTTACCTTGTTCTTCTGTGCTCGATTCCCAACTTCCGCTGTCACCTTGCTTCCTTGTCAATCTTGCAGTTTTTCGTCCGGTTTCACTTTCACTTTCCTGTACCTCGCGGTCACGTGACCTGTACCTGTTCCTCAGCAGTCTTCAGCGCCGTGGGTGATGAATGTGTCCAGAAGTAGAGAGCTCTGCTGTGTTGAATATGATTAAGGCAGTCTGTTTGAAACGGTGTCCTGTTATCTCCTACGCGTGTCGACCTTTCTAGGTCTTCCTCAGGGAGTGATGGGATATCCGGATATAAAATAAGCTACTCCTGATTAGAAACCATGCCATGTTCCCCTGAAGAACAAGAATTTTTCATCTCTATCTTCAACTTGTGGTGGCATAAACAAATCAAATCAAAACTTTTGACCTACTATAACCAAGACAACTGTTCCCCACTCATTTCTAAATTACTACATGACCTGATAAACTGATGTTCTCATCCAATCTTGTGGCTGGGTAGGATATAATTGCAGTAAAAATATACTTTTATTCCACACTCTCCCAGTAAGAATCCCATATCTGATATTTGAAAAATTCAAAATGCATTCATAAGATTTGAGTGGAACCGTAGACCTCAATGACAGTCATTAGAAAACCTATAGCATATGTGAAACAGACTTTCCTGGCATTACATTTAAATAATCTCTTGGCTAGATATTAAAACTAAGGGGTCTATGGGGATCATTCCGAGTTGATCGCTCGCTAGCTACTTTTAGCAGCCGTGCAAACGCATAGTGGCCGCCCACGGGGGAGTGTGTTTTCGCTTTGCAAGTGTGCGATCGCGTGTGTAGCCGAGCGGGATGAAAAAGTTTTTTGCAGTTTCTGAGTAGCTCTGGACTTACTCAGCCCTTGCGATCACTTCAGTCTTTTTGGTCCCGGAATTGACGTCAGACACTCGCCCTGCAAACGCCTGGACATGCCTGCGTTTTCCCAAACACTCCCAGAAAACGGTCAGTTGACACCCATAAACGCCCTCTTCCTGTCAATCTCCTTGCGATCGGCTGTGCAAATGGATTCTTCGTTAAATCCATCACCGAGCAGCGATCCACTTTGTTTGTACCCGTATGACATGTGTGCGCATTGCGGTGCATACGCATGCACAGTAGTAACCTGTTCATTGCGCTGTGAAAAACATCAGTGAGCGATCAACTCAGAATAACCCCCTATGTACTAAGCCTTGGATGGAGATAAAGTGGATGGAGATAAAGTACCAGCCAATCAGCTCCTAACTGTCATGTTACAGACTGTATTTGAAAAATAACAGTTAAGAGCTGGTTGACTTTATCTGCTTCCACTTTATCTCCATCCGAGGATTAGTAAATAGATCCCTGTTTATATAAATTTAGTATTACTTCCATTAATATGGTTCCTTCCAAAAGGTTACTGATCTCCTTACTCTGATGTGTGTGCAGTGGTCCTTAAAAATGATGGACTCTTCATTTTCTGCAGGTAACGTGGTTTCTTCTTCTGGGACTCTTTCACCGAGGGGGTGTTTTTAAAAGTTGGCTGGTTTGGCTATACTAAGCAGTATATGTTACTACACTCCTGAGATATTAAAAAGATGTCCATAATTCTGACTCTGGATGCTGGAGGACAAGCAGTAACTGGGGAACAATTATTCACAACAGATGGACCCGCTATCGGGTGCTCCCATTTCTGGGATAAATTGTGCTGGAAATTATATACAAAAGAAAAATCCTTGTACCTTTTATGTGTGTTACCATCAAATCCCAGCAGCTGGCAAAAGCCCTAAATACAAAACTGGAAAAATTCTCGACCTCCCTCAACACAAGCTCTTATGGCGCACAAAGTCTGCGACTTTATACAGATGGCGCTACAAAGCCCTTCCCTGGTGCGTGCCATGAGTGGCAGTATGGAAACCTGAAGCTGCTCTATGGCAGGTACAGTTTCTTTGTCCGAGTATCTTATAATACGACACAAGCTACTTCTCATACATTAATGCTATAATAAAAGAGATTGTATTGGGGAATGCAAACCCTACAGTATGAGGATTGCGTTAAAAATGAATAAAAATGTGACTAAAGTGTCTGAGCGAGCCCATACGCTGACAATTAGAATACAGCTTATGACATGACCTCTATGTCCTTTTAGACCTCTATGTCTTTATTTATGTCCCTTATTAATATAATGAGCAGCAGTATGGTTACCATAGAGCCTCTTTGCCCTACAGAAAATAACCTCATTTCATAAAAAGAACATTACAATGTTTCTTTACTCTGATAGTAGGAATACGAAATGAGGCTCCAATCAGCACCATGTGGAAGAAAACATTCAAGGTTGTAAGTAATTAAGTGAAGGGTCCAATATTAATAGTACCATAGGCTGGACTTCTCATAAAGCTCTTGTAATGGGGCCCTCTTACGTGTGCAGGAGATAAATGGGTGCAGATCTCTCACTAATTACAGTCAATTAAGTTTATAATAAGTTATGAGTCCCATTGTGGAAGTGACAGTGCTGCCCCTTTGGCCTGTGCCCTGGGTGGTGGCACCAGTCACATGACCCTCACTAGGGGCAGCTGTATTAAGCCTAGAGAAGTGATAAAGTAGCGATAAGGGAAAGGTGATAACCAGCCAATCAGCTCCTAACTGTCAATTTACATATTGGAGATGATTGGCTGGTGCGTTATCACCTTGCACTTATCATAGCTTTATCACTTCTCCAGGCTTAATACATCTGCCCATATGGCCTTTATGTCCACTTCTACGTGAGCTTCTTTATGTTTTAATAGTAATTTGACAACTATAAATAATATATTGAATTGGATTGCATTGGGGCAGCTTTATGTTAATTTGCAAGGCTTTGCATTAATTAATACTAAGGATCCTATTCATCATGGGGGACTACTTGGTCCCAGATAATTAAGTATCCAACTTACTGGTGAATACTTAATTGCTTTGGTGTGGGGACAGTTGCTCTGAAAAGCAGCTGTACCCTGCGATCGCTAACAATGCTGCAGACGTAGCAATGTTACTCACCATAGACAACCTGGCCGACTGCGCATGCATGACCTAAGCTCACACATGTACATAGCCAAAGGTCAAGTAGAAAAATCACAGGGAAAATGGCCACCGCACCATTTTCCCAGAAACCTATGCATGCACACTGGATTCTGGTACAGTGCTAGGGTCTCTGGTGACCCTAGTGCTCAGAGTTCCGCTGCACTGCCAGCTAGAGAGGCCCAGAGAGAGATTGCATGCGGGCCCTCTCCTCTCTTAAGATGCCCCTGTGCAGTTTATGTAATACTGTACTTCAGACATATGCAGACCCAATGATCCAGCTATGTTTGAAATATCTTCTTTGCATTATTCTAATAATTTCTCATACGTCCTAGAGGATGCTGGGATCACATCATGCTTCGTGGGACTGAGGGGAGAGAAGTCAGACCTACTTCTGTGAGTTTAAAGGCTCTGCTTCTTTGGCTACAGGACACCATTAGCTCCTGAGGGTCTGATCGCTAGGTACGCCTAGATGCTCGTTCCCAGAACCCGCCGTCACCCCCCCTTGCAGAGCCAGAAGTCAGAAGACAGGTGAGTAGAAGAAGAAAAGAAGACTTCAGTGACTGCTTCTGAGGTATCGCAGCGCTCGCACGCTGCGCGCCATGCTCCCACACACAGCGCACTACAGGGTGCAGGGGGGGGGGGCGCCCTGGGCAGCATATATGACCTCCATAAGTAACTGGAAAGAGCGGACATAGTGCCAGGGCACTGTCCCCCGCCAGTATAAAAATGTATTTGAAAAGATCGGGTCTGAAGCGCGCCATTACGGGGGCGGAGCTTAGCCCTCACAGCACGCAGCCCAGCGCCATTTTCTCTACACAAGGCTGCAGAGACGCTGGTCCTTCCTCACACTGCTGCATAAGTATCAGGGTGAAAAACGGGGGGGGGGGGGGGAGGCACAGTTATTTTGGTGCATTATGTGTTAATTATAAAAGCGCTGCAGGTCTGGGGCATTTTCTGTGGTGTTTCAGACCGGGATTGAGCGCTGGGGAGCTGGCAATAACTCCCTCTGTGTCTCTCTGACAGGCTTTACTGTGGGTCTGTCCCCTATAGGCCCAGTGTGTCTGGGTGTGTTGGGTGCACGTGTGTCGGCATGTCTGAGGCGGAGTGCTCTTCCCAGGAGGAGACTATGTTAGGGACACAAATGGCTGTGGGAGTGACCCTGTTGGCACCGCCGACACCTGATTGGGTGAATGTTTTGAGTGCTTTGAATGCTAATGTGGCTCTGATAAATAAGAGATTAGATAACTCTGAGTCTCAGAACCAGGCATGGAAGAAATCCGTAGAGGATGTGTTGTTAGACCCCCTCGGGGTCACAAAAACGTTCATTTGCCCAGCTGGCAGACACGGATACCGACACGGACACTGACTCAAGTGTCGACTATAGTGATGCCAGATTAGATCCAAAACTGGCAAAGAGCATTCAGTACATGATTGTGGCAATAAAAGACGTATTACAGTACATATCACTGAGGACCCTACTGTTCCTGATACTAGGGTCTGTATGTATAAAGGAAAGAAACCTGAGGTAACGTTTCTTCCCTCTCATGAACTGAACACGCTTTGTGAAAAGGTTTGGGAAAATCCTGACAAAAAGTTTCAGATTCCCAAAAGGATTCCAGTGGCGTATCCGTTTCCCTCTGGGGATAGGGAAAAATGTGAGTCACCCCCCATTGTGGACAAAGCTTTATCACGGCTGTCCAAAAAGGTGGCTCTTCCGTCCCCTGACACGGCAGCCCTAAAGGATCCTGCGGATCGTAGGCAGGAAAATACATTGAAATCCATTTATGTCACCACGGGTACGCTGCTCAGACCAGCCATTGCATCTGCGTGGGTGAGTAGTGCTATCGAAAAATGGGCAGATAACTTCTCATCTGAAATAGATACCCTGGATAGGGATAGCATTCTTTTGACACTAGGTTATATCAGGGACGCTGCAGTCTACCTAAAAGAAGCTGCAAGGGATATTGGCCTCTTGGGATCAAGGGCCAATGCCATGGCAGTCTCAGCTAAGAGAGCATTGTGGATTCATCAATGGAATGCTGATGCTGACTCTAAGAAAGCTATGGAGTCTCTACCGTATAAAGGTGGTGTATTGATTGGTGACGGCCTCGCTGATTTGGTATCTACGGCTACCGCGGGTAAGTCATCATTTTTACCTTATGTGCCTGCACCACAAAAGAAAGCACACCACTATCAGATGCAGTCCTTTCGGCCCAATAAATACAGAAAAGGCAGAGGGTCTTCCTTCCTTGCTACTAGAGGAAAGGGAAAAGGTAAACGATCACCGGCCGTGGGCGGTTCCCAGGAGCAGAAGTCCTCCCCGGCTTCTGCCAAATCCACCGCATGACGCTGTGGCTCCTCTGCGGGAGTCCGCACCAGTGGGGGCACGTCTCAGGCTCTTCAGTCAGTTCTGGGCTCATTCGGGCCTGGACCCATGGGTTTTAGAAATAGTGTCCCAGGGGTACAAACTGGAGTTTCAAGACGTTCCCCCTCACCGATTTTTCAACTCGGCCTTACCAGCTTCTCTTCCGGACAGGGAGGTGGTATGCGCCGCAATACAAAAATTGTGTCACAATCAAGTCATTGTCAGGGTTCCCCCGTCGCAACAGGGAGAAGGCTTTTATTCGAGCCTGTTCGTGGTCCCGTAGCCAGACGGCTCAGTCAGACCAATCCTGAACCTTAAATCCCTCAATTTCTACCTAAGAAAATTCAAATTCAAGATGGAATCTCTCCGGGCAGTGATCTCCAGTCTGGAGGAGGGGGATTTTATGGTGTTGGTAGACATAAAGGATGCCTACTTACATGTTCCCATTTATCCTCCACATCAGGCTTACCTGAGGTTTGCAGTTCAGGATTGTCATTACCAATTTCAGACGTTGCCGTTTGGTCTGTCCACGGCTCCGAGGGTTTTCACCAATGTAATGGCCGAAATGATGGTTCTCCTGCGCAAACAAGAAGTCACAATTATCCCGTACTTGGACGATCTCCTGATAAAGGCGAGATCCAGGGACCAATTACTGCAGAACATTACGCTCTCCCTGACAATTCTGCAGCAACATGGTTGGCTCCTAAACTTGCCAAAATCACAGTTGGTTCCGACGAGATGGCTGTCGTTTTTGGGAATGTTTCTGGACACAGAATTACAGAAAGTTTTTCTTCCAGTGGAAAAGGCTCTGGAAATTCATAACCTGCTCAAACAAATTCTGAAACCAGCAAGAGTATCGATTCATCAATGCACTCGGTTGCTGGGGAAGATGGTGGCGGCCTACGAGGCCATTCAGTTTGGCAGATTCCATGCCAGAGTGTTTCAGTGGGACCTGTTGGACAAGTGGTCCGGGTCCCATCTGCACATGCACCGAAAGATAATCCTGTCTTCCAAGACCAAAATCTCACTCCTGTAGTAGCTACACAGCTCTCACCTCCTAGAGGGACGCAGGTTCGGGATCCAGGACTGGATCCTAGTGACCACGGATGCGAGTCTCCGAGGATGGGGAGCAGTCACACAGGGGGAAAGCTTCCAGGGAAGATGGTCAATTCAGGAAATTTGTCTACACATAAACGTTCTGGAGTTAAGGGCCATTTACAAAGGCATTCTGCAAGCGGAACATCTTCTTCGCAATCGGCCCGTCTTGATTCAGTCAGACAACATAACAGTAGTAGCATACATAAAAGTGATAAAGATCATAAGACGAACAAAGGTTTAAGCGATCCTCATTGTTCCAATGAGGGCTTGGTATCCAGATTTTCAGGAATTACTCATAGGAGATCCCTGGCCTCTTCCTCTGAGGGAGGATCTGTTACAGCAGGGGCCGTGCGTGTTCCAAGACTTACCGCGACTTCGTTTGACGGCTTGGCGGTTGAACGCCGGATCCTAGCCCGAAAGGGTATTCCCAAGGAAGTCATCCCCACTCTTATTCAGGCCAGAAAAGGAGTAACGTCTAACCATTACCACCGTATTTGGAGAAAATACGTGTCTTGGTGTGAATCCAGGAAGGCTCCTACGGAAGAATTTCAGTTAGGACGTTTTCTCCATTTTCTACAAGCTGGTGTGGATGTGGGCCTAAAGTTGGGCTCAATTAAAGTACAAATTTCAGCCTTATCAGTTTTCTTCCAAAAACAATTGGCCTCCCTTCCAGAAGTTCAGACTTTCGTGAAAGGCGTGTTGCACATCCAACCTCCCTTTGTTCCCCCAGTGGCACCGTGGGATCTTAACGTGGTGTTGCAATTCCTTCAATCTCATTGGTTTGAACCTTTACAGAAGGTAGAGTTGAAATTCCTCACTTAGAAAGTGGTCATGCTGTTGGCCTTGGCATCCACAAGGCGGGTGTCTGAATTAGCGGCCTTGTCTCACAAGAGCCCTTATTTGATCTTCCATGAAGATAGAGCAGAGTTGAGGACTCGTCAGCAATTTCTGCCGAAAGTGGTTTCGTCGTTCCACTTGAACCAACCTATTGTGGTGCCAGTGGCTACTGACGACTTGCTGGAATCGAAGTTTCTCGATGTAGTCAGAGTTTTGAAAATTTATGACGCCAGAACGGCTCAGTTTAGGAAAACGGAGGCTCTGTTTTTCCTGTATGCTCACAACAAGATTGGGGCTCCTGCTTCCAAGCAGACTATTGCGCATTGGATCTGTCATACGATTCAGCATGCTCATTCTACGGCTGGATTGCCATTACCGAAATCGGTGAAGGCCCATTCTACCAGAAAGGTGGGCTCGTCCTGGGCGGCTGCCCGGGGGGTCTCGGCATTACAACTTTGCAGAGCGGCTACTTGGTCGGGTTCAAACACCTTTGCTAAGTTCTACAAGTTTGATACCCTGGCTGATGAGGACCTCATGTTTGGTCAATCAGAGCTGCAGAGTCATCCGCACTCTCCCGTTCGTTCTAGAGCTTTGGTATAACCCCATGGTTCTTGATGTGACCCCAGCATCCTCTAGGACGTATGAGAAAATAGGATTTTAATACCTACCGGTAAATCCTTTTCTCTTAGTCCGTAGAGGATGCTGGGCGCCCGTCCCAGTGCGTACTGTATCTGCAGTTTTTTGTTACGTTTCAACACATGTTGTGTTATGTTTTTAGTCAGCCTGTTACTGACGTTGTTCATGCCGTTGACTTGCGTTATGTTGAATGCCATGTTGTACGGCGTGCTAGAGGTGTGAGCTGGTATGTATCTCACCTTGGTTTAACAATAAATCCTTTTCCTCGAAATGTCCGTCTCCCTGGGCACAGTTTCTATAACTGGAGTCTGGAGGAGGGGCATAGAGAGAGGAGCCAGTTCACACCTTTTGAAAGTCTTAAAGTGCCCATGTCTCCTGCTCATCCCATCTTTACCCCATGGTTCTTGATGTGACCCCAGCATCCTCTACGGACTAAGAGAAAAGGATTTACCGGTAGGTATTAAAATCCTATTTTTTCTAGGCAAAACTCTGGAGTAAAAAGTCTATGGCAGGTGAGGCAGCGTTTCTATTCCGTACATCTGTGATCAAAACTCACCAAATTTCCAGGAGTTTATACTGCTGCACCTGTGTATAATGCCCACATGTACCCTTTGGCTCATATATTGTGTGTAAATCTAGCTCTGGTGCTAGTCAGTGCCTCCTGAGCCTTTTAGCTCACCGCACCAGTGGCGTGCGGTGAGGTCAGTGACTGGTGAGGCACTACAGCCATAATGTCCGCTGGATTCCTGCCGATGACCCCTACCGCCGCTGAGACAATGCCCGCTACTGCCTCTGAGCCGATGTCTGGTGCCACCGCCAATGGCTTACAAACTCGCCCACCATCAACTGACCCAGCCTTCTGCCACTAATTTGCATCTCAGTCTGATGCCGCCAATGCCCGCTGCCTGCCTGCTCATCATACTTGTGATATATTGTACATTTTTATAGAAAAAATAATAATAATTAATGTTTGAGACTGGGAAGGGAGTGGGAGGAGGACATAAATGCAATTTTGTTGTCCAGGGCTTCCATTAACTTAATGGAGAAGGGTCTGAATGGGTTAAAAAAAATGCGTGGGGTCCCCCTCCTAAGTATAACCAGCCTCGGGCTCTTTGAGCCGGTCCTGGTTGTTTAAATACTGGGGAAAAAATTGTACAGGGGTTCCCCCGTATTTAGACAACCAGCACCGGGTTCTTAGTCCGGTCCTGGTTCCAAAAATACGGGGGACAAAAGATGTAGGGATCCCCCGTATTTTTAAAACCAGCACCGGGCTCCACTAGCCAGAGAGATAATGCCACAGCCGGGGGACACTTTTATGTAGGTCCCTGCGGCCGTGGCATTACCCCCCCAACTAGTCACCTCTGGCCGGGGTTTCCTGGATGAGTGGGGACCCCTTAAATCAAGGGGTCCCCCTTCAGGCACCCAATGGCCAGGGGTGAAGCCCGAGGCTGTCCCCAGCACCCCTGGGCGGTGGGTGCCAGGCTGATAGCCATGTGTGTGAAAAAAGAATATTGTTTTTTGTTGTGGAACTACAAGGCCCAGCAAGCCTCCCCCGCTTGCTGGTACTTGGAGAACCTCAAGTACCAGCATGCGGGGAAATAACGGGCTCGCTGGTACCTGTAGTTATACAACAACAAAAATACACACACACCGTGAAAGTAAAATTTTATTATAACACACTTACACACTCACACATACTTACCTACATCCCACGCCGGTCACGTCCACTTGTCCAGTAGAATCCAATAGGGGCACCTGTAAAAATGAGAGAGATGACTTACCTAATACCTACATCCCACGCCGGTCACGTCCACTTGTCCAGTAGAACCCAATAGGGGCACCTGTAAAAATGAGAGAGATGACTTACCTACATCCCACGCCGGTCACGTCCACTTGTCCAGTAGAATCCAATAGGGTAGGGGGACATGTAAAAATGAACATTATACTTACACATCCACAGGGGAGAGAGAGAGAGAGACATCTGAGACAGCATAGATCAGATCACAGAAGACGAATGACATCAGAGGAGGGAGAGAAGACGAATGACATCAGAGGAGGAACACGGGTGGGACGGGGAGAGGAGAGAGAGAGAGAGAGAGCATGTGATATGTTGATGTAACATGTATACATCAAATACCGCTAAAAATTAATAAATGCAGCATAACCCAGTAATTAGTCCAACATGATGCACAGAAAACTAGTTTTAGAAAGGAATAAATAGCCTTAACTAATCATTTACCTCCCTTCACCTAAAAGCCACTGCTCAAGAAAATAAACAGTGTGTTAATTTAACCTGCTGCTGCTGGAGCTCGGAGCCGCGGAGAAGGACGGTGGGAGAGCCGCACAGATTGCAGTGGCTGTCAGGTGAGCAGGACGGGAGGACACCGCTGCTGACTGTGCGGGAGCCGGCGGAGGAGGACGGTGGGAGAGCCGCACGGATTGCAGTGGCTGTCAGGTGATCAGGACGGGAGGACACCGCTGCTGACTATGCGGGAGCCGGCGGAGGAGGACGGGGGGAGAGCCGCACACACTGCAGGCCCACCGCTGCTCACAGCTACCTCCAAGGCACTCACCCCCGGGACCCGCCGCCTCCAGCGCCGCATGTGGGTGATTGGACAAGCGGATCCAGCCCTGGATCCGCTGTCCAATCACAGGTGCCTCGCTGACATGGGGGTGGTGTCCCTGTCAGCGAGGCACTTGTTTAAGTGACGTTTTCCATATATTTTTTAATGGGCTTTTACAGCCCAGTGCTTGGCCCCGCCCCCCGCTCTGTCCCCGATCCCATTATCCACAGGAGGCACTGCTATCAGTGCCTCCCAAAGTACTTTAGGGACCTAAAATTATTAGAATAAAATAAAGAAGATACTTATGACACAGAATATGTGTCATAAGTATCTTCTTTTTATTATTTTAATAATTAATCACAGGGGAGGCACTGCCTCCCCTGACTGCACGTCCCTGCACCGCACATCCCTGCCACTTACCAGATTCTCTCTCTGGTGCGATGATTGAGTATTCAGATCCACAGTCACACAGTAGACCTGGTTGAAAAATCTGCATGTAGTGGCTGTTGGCCAGGTTGTGCGGAAGGGGGGTTTCCGGGAAACTGGAACACCCCCCCCACCCCCATGTTTGCCTCTATGGCAGTTGCACAGGTGTACTTATTACTCAATGACACATTTTTGGAGATTGGAGCTAATTATGTCACTTGCGATTCCATGAGGAGACCTGGACAACTAGAATTATTTGGGGTCCTGAAGACCGAGTTTGAGAACTAGTGGAATAGATTATTCTAGTGATGTGCACCGGACATTTTTCGGGTTTTGTGTTTTGGTTTTGGATTCGGTTCCGCGGCCGTGTTTTGGATTCGGACGCGTTTTTGGCAAAACCTCACCGAAATTTTTTTGTCGGATTCGGGTGTGTTTTGGATTCGGGTGTTTTTTTACAAAAAACCCTAAAAAAACAGCTTAAATCATAGAATTTGGGGGTCATTTTGATCCCATAGTTTTATTAACCTCAATAACCATAATTTCCACTCATTTCCAGTCTATTCTGAACACCTCACACCTCACAATATTATTTTTAGTCCTAAAATTTGCACCAAGGTCGCTGTGTGACTAAGCTAAGCGACACAAGTGGCCGACACAAACACCTGGCCCATCTAGGAGTGGCACTGCAGTGTCAGGCAGGATGGCACTTCAAAAAAATAGTCCCCAAACAGCACATGATGCAAAGAAAAAAAGAGGCGCACCAAGGTCGCTGTGTGACTAAGCTAAGCGACACAAGTGGCCGACACAAACACCTGGCCCATCTAGGAGTGGCACTGCAGTGACAGGCAGGATGGCACTTCAAAAAAATAGTCCCCAAACAGCACATGATGCAAAGAAAAAAAGAGGTGCACCAAGGTCGCTGTGTGACTAAGCTAAGCGACACAAGTGGCCGACACAAACACCTGGCCCATCTAGGAGTGGCACTGCAGTGTCAGGCAGGATGGCACTTCAAAAAAATAGTCCCCAAACAGCACATGATGCAAAGAAAAAAAGAGGCGCACCAAGGTCGCTGTGTGACTAAGCTAAGCGACACAAGTGGCCGACACAAACACCTGGCCCATCTAGGAGTGGCACTGCAGTGTCAGGCAGGATGCACTTCAAAAAAATAGTCCCCAAACAGCACATGATGCAAAGAAAAAAAGAGGCGCACCAAGGTCGCTGTGTGACTAAGCTAAGCGACACAAGTGGCCAACACAAACACCTGGCCCATCTAGGAGTGGCACTGCAGTGTCAGGCAGGATGGCACTTCAAAAAAATTGTCCCCAAACAGCACATGATGCAAAGAAAAAAAGAGGCGCACCGAGGTCGCTGTGTGACTAAGCTAAGCGACACAAGTGGCCGACACAAACACCTGGCCCATCTAGGAGTGGCACTGCAGTGTCAGGCAGGATGGCACTTCAAAAAAATTGTCCCCAAACAGCACATGATGCAGAGAAAAAAAGAGGCGCACCACAGGTATAGAATGTAGATGGATAGTATACTTAATGACGACACAGAGGTAAGTACAGCAGTGGCCTTCCGTACTGCTATATATAGTATACTGGTGGTCACTGTGTCAGCAAACTGCAAAACTAAAATGCACCACAGGTATAGAATGTAGATGGATAGTATACTTAATGAATGACGACACAGAGGTAGGTACAGCAGTGGCCTTCCGTACTGCTATATATAGTATACTGGTGGTCACTGTGTCAGCAAACTGCAAAACTAAAATGCACCACAGGTATAGAATGTAGATGGATAGTATACTTAATGAATGACGACACAGAGGTAGGTACAGCAGTGGCCTTCCGTACTGCTATATATAGTATACTGGTGGTCACTGTGTCAGCAAACTGCAAAACTAAAATGCACCACAGGTATAGAATGTAGATGGATAGTATACTTAATGAATGACGACACAGAGGTAGGTACAGCAGTGGCCTTCCGTACTGCTATATATAGTATACTGGTGGTCACTGTGTCAGCAAACTGCAAAACTAAAATGCACCACAGGTATAGAATGTAGATGGATAGTATACTTAATGAATGACGACACAGAGGTAGAAACAGCAGTGGCCTTCCGTACTGCTATATTAAGTATACTGATGGTCACTGTGTCAGCAAACTGCAAAACTAAAATGCACCACAGGTATAGAATGTAGATGGATAGTATACTTAATGAATGACGACACAGAGGTAGGTACAGCAGTGGCCTTCCGTACTGCTATATATAGTATACTGGTGGTCACTGTGTCAGCAAACTGCAAAACTAAAATGCACCACAGACATAGAATGTAGATGGATAGTATACTTAATGAATGACGACACAGAGGTAGGTACAGCAGTGGCCTTCCGTACTGCTATATATAGTATACTGGTGGTCACTGTGTCAGCAAACTGCAAAACTAAAATGCACCACAGGTATAGAATGTAGATGGATAGTATACTTAATGAATGACGACACAGAGGTAGGTACAGCAGTGGCCTTCCGTACTGCTATATATAGTATACTGGTGGTCACTGTGTCAGCAAACTGCAAAACTAAAATGCACCACAGGTAGAATGTAGATGGATAGTATACTTAATGAATGACGACACAGAGGTAGGTACAGCAGTGGCCTTCCGTACTGCTATATATAGTATACTGGTGGTCACTGTGTCAGCAAACTGCAAAACTAAAATGCACCACAGGTATAGAATGTAGATGGATAGTATACTTAATGAATGACGACACAGAGGTAGGTACAGCAGTGGCCTTCCGTACTGCTATATATAGTATACTGGTGGTCACTGTGTCAGCAAACTGCAAAACTAAAATGCACCACAGGTATAGAATGTAGATGGATAGTATACTTAATGAATGACGACACAGAGGTAGGTACAGCAGTGGCCTTCCGTGCTGCTATATATAGTATACTGGTGGTCACTGTGTCAGCAAACTGCAAAACTAAAATGCACCACAGGTATAGAATGTAGATGGATAGTATACTTAATGAATGACGACACAGAGGTAGGTACAGCAGTGGCCTTCCGTACTGCTATATATAGTATACTGGTGGTCACTGGGTCAGCAAACTGCAAAACTAAAATGCACCACAGGTATAGAATGTAGATGGATAGTATACTTAATGAATGACGACACAGAGGTAGGTACAGCAGTGGCCTTCCGTACTGCTATATATAGTATACTGGTGGTCACTGGTCAGCAAAACTTTGCACTGTACTCCTCCTATATAATATTATACTGGTGATCCCCAGTCCCCACAATAAAGCAGCACACTGAGCACAGATATGGAGTGTTTTTCAGGCAGACAACGTATACTGGTGGTCACTGTCAGCAAAACTCTGCACTGTACTCCTGCTATATAATACAGCTGCTCCCCAGTCCCCACAATTAAGCAGTGTGAGCACAGATATATGCAGCACACTGTGAGCACAGATATGGAGCGTTTTTTTCAGGCAGAGAACGGATAACTGGTGGTCACTGATCAGCAAAACTCTGCACTGTACTCCTCCTATATACAGCTGCTCCCCAGCCCTCCCCACAATTAAGCAATAGTGCACAGCACAATCAAGTCCAACAATAACGGAGAGGACGCCAGCCACGTCCTCTCCCTAACATTTCCAATGCACGAGTGAAAATGGCGGCGACGCGCGGCTGCTTATATAGAATCCGAATCTCGCGAGAATCTGACAGCGGGATGATGACGTTCGGACGCGCTCGGGTTACCCGAGCCATACGGGAGAATCCGAGTATGCCTCGGACCCGTGTAAAATGGGTGAAGTTCGGGGGGGTTCGGTTTCCGAGGAACCGAACCCGCTCATCACTAATTATTACCCACATTCATATTCATTGTTCACAAGTTGCTAAAACATAAACAAACAAAAAAAGATTATGTTTCCACCTTCTGCTATGATTGCAGATTTATCTGTCACCAGTTCATACAGCCATCACTGTGGAGCTTCTACTGTTTATTTTTCTGTTTGAAATAATATATTTAACAAGCCCAGATAGTTGTTTGTTTCACTTTAATCTGGGATATTGTCTGCTGTATAGTATACCCGCATTACTGAGAGAGCTGAGACGTACCAGTAAGATGAATTTTGTTTTCTTTCATGTTGTTCTGTCTCCGGTGCGCCCTTTATGCAGTGTGCCCGACAAACGTCCTCCTTTCATCACTTCTCAGACACTCATCTATTCCTATTGTGTAAGGACAATCCCAGGTTAGACAGGTTTGTGCCTGGAAATGTTTTATTGCTGACCAACTGTATATCTGAATCCATTATTCTTATTGGACTGTTAGATGCAATTTTATACTGTACAGTTATTAAGTTAATAATTATTGAAAAAAACGGTATTGAAAGATGCACATTATGGGGGTAATTCAGACTTGATCACAGATGTGCTAAATTTAGAACATCTACGATCACTCTCACAGACATGCGGGGGGACGCCCAGCGCAGGGATAGTCCGCCCCACATGTCTGGCTCTGCCCCTTCCCCCCTGCACAGGTACCTGAGGAGTAGCTCCCTACCAGCGCAGCTCCTGCACGCTGGCAGGAAGTTACCCGTCGCTCTTCGGGTTGCAGTGGCTGCGTGTGACATCTTGCAGCTGCCGCAGCCTACCCCCCACACAGTCCGGGCACGCCTTCTTTGCCCGAACCATGCCCCCAAAATGGCGGCCCAACGCCGCCGGCCCACCCCCTCTCGCCCAGCGAATGCCTCTGCCTGTCAATCAGGCAGAGGCGATCACTGGGCATGGATGCCAATCGCATCTCTGGCATGTGTCGGTGCACTGCGGTGCCTGCACAGTTCAGACCTGATCGCCCGCTGTGCAAAAACGTACAGCAGCGATCAGGTCTGAATTAGCCCCTATGTCCGCAACCTGCATCATACCTCCCAACTGTCCCGATTTTCGCGGAATAGTCATGTTTTTGGGGACTGTTCCACTGTCCCACCCGTGGGCCACAGTGTCCTGCGGTAAAGGGCGGGGGGGTAGGGTGCAGTTGGGAGGCTCCTGGTAAACATTAAGCTGAGAGGTGGATGATGTTGGGAGGTGTGTTACATGTTTTGCCTTAGTCACGCCTGCTGATGCCATGTCTGGTGTGTAATGAAGACGCCCACATGCAACGTTTTAAGATGGATTTGCATCAATGCACACTGTTACTTGCACCATAGAAACTTGTCCCACCTCTATGGCAGGTGCACTTTCTCCTACAGATGTGTCCCCTTGCATCCTGGCTCCTTTTTACAGCTTTTCATTGTGGCACAGCGTAGTGCCCGCATGACAATAGACAGTGTGCGCACACATACACACGCGCCCGCTGACTCCAGCGGCTCCTGCGTTGGTATCTTAGGGTAGCAGGAGAACAGCCTCCCACTACCCACATTCATTTATATCTTACTAGCTGTTCTACACATTCTTCTTTGCACAGGAGTTTCTGGTTTTCACGGTTGTAACTATTAATGAGTATTAAAAACTTGGTAAATCTATAGAGATGTAAATTTGAGACGTCTTAAAGTAAGCAAACAATTAATCTAAGGAGCAGCCCCCGTAGCAGATACAGTAAAAAGTGACAAGAGCATTTTTGTAGTTTATGAAATTCTACACACTGGATGTGCAATCCAAATGTTGATATGATTGTTAGTTTGGGCGTTATCGTTCACGCAACGCAGAGACGCATCGGTGATGATGTCATTATTTAAACCCTCTTTTCATCCCCTCAGGTGAGGTTTATTAAAATTCTAATTACGTAGTTTTCCAATTTCCCACCCGAAGAATACATATGTTACAATTCATCTTCCTAACATATCGAGAAGAGAATTAGTGATGAGTCAGTCAGTCAGTCAGTCAGTCAGTCAGTCAGTCAGTGAGGGTTTCGCATTTATTTATATAGAGTAGTGATGTGCACCGGAAATTTTTCAGGTTTTGTGTTTTGGTCTTGGATTCGTTTCCGCGGCCGTGTTTTGGATTCGGATGCGTTTTGGCAAAACCTCCCTGAACATTTTTTGTCGGATTCGGGTGTGTTTTGGATTCGGGTGTTTTTTTTCAAAAAACCCTCAAAAACAGCTTAAATCATAGAATTTGGGGGTAATTTTGATTCTATAGTATTATTAACCTCAATTACCATAATTCCCACTCATTTCCACTCTATTCTGAACACCTCACAATATTATTTTTAGTCCTAAAATTTGCACCGAGATCGCTGGATGACTAAGCTAAGCGACCCAAGAGGGTGGCACAAACACTTGGCCCATCTAGGAGTGGCACTGCAGTGTCAGATAGGATGGCACTTAAAAAAATTGGCCCCAAACAGCACATGATGCAAAGAAAAGAGAAAAAGAGGTGCACTGTGGTCGCTGGACGGCTAAGCTAAGCGACACAAACACCTCAATATCACAGGAATTATTCGTCCTAATCAATGGTATTATTGGTCCAAATCACTGGAAGAAAATGACAAAATCACAGGAATTATTCGTTCTAATCAATGGTATTATTGGTCCAAATCACTGGAAGAAAATGACAAAATCACTGGAATTATTAGTTCTAATCAATGGCATTATTGGTCCAAATCACTGGTAGAAAATGACAAAATCACAGGAATTATTCATTCTAATCAATGGCATTATTGGTCCAAATCACTGGAAGAAAATGACAAAATCACAGGAATTATTCGTTCTAATCAATGGTATTATTGGTCCAAATCACTGGAAGAAAATGACAAAATCACAGGAATTATTCGTTCTAATCAATGGTATTATTGATCCAAATCACTGGAAGAAAATGACAAAATCACTGGAATCATTTGGCAAGATCACTGTAATTAATAATTATAAATCACTGATATTAATTGGTAAAATCTTGCTATCTCCTGCCTAGTGAAGTGGAATCTAGATGGGATTTTGTACCGGGGACACAATAACTTCATCAGTTGTCTAAATCTCAATGCACTAATGGCGGAAAATGGGCGCACGTCTAACAGCGCACTGATTATACTGAGACCTGATTATACTGATCAATCACTGATTATACTGAGCACTGATTTTACTGAGCACTGATGATACTACGGATAACTGACACTGAGCACCGAGAACAGCACTGGACTATTGTACTGTAGTATACTGGTCACCACAATGCTGCACTGTACTACTATATACTGCTCACAAGAATGCAGCACAGATATGGATACTGGCAGTGACAAAGAGCTGCAAGATACAGCAATGGCCTACTGTACTGTACAACTATATACTGTTGGTCACCAAAATGCTGCACTGTACTACTAGATATACTGCTCACAAAAATGCAGCACAGATATGGAATGGATACTTGCAGTGACACAGAGCTGCAAGATACAGCAATGGCCTACTGTACTGTACAACTATATACTGTTGGTTACCAAAATGCTGCACTGTACTACTATATATACTGCTCACAAAAATGCAGCACATATATGGAATGGATACTTGCAGTGACACAGAGCTGCAAGATTGTTAGGGTCTCCTGCTCTGTGCTGCCACGTCGTCATGGCAACCGGGAGACAAGTGCTAGCGGAGTAACCTGAGCATAGCTGATACTCCGGTTCGGGTCTTTTGCTGTGCAGTGGTTACAGGCTCTGTGCACGGCAGGGGATCCGGTGCTGGTTTTTGTGCTCACAGTCTGTGAGGTCTGAGTGGGGCGTGGACAGCACCTGCTATATAAACCCTCTTCTCAGGTTAGGCAGATGCTGCTGAATCTTTGTTGATTAGTCAGTTCCTGAAAGCTAGCTAGTACTGTGTAAACTTTGTATTTGTTTGTTGCTTACTGCAAATAGGCCTTGGGATTTGGTATTACACTCTGCCAATCCAGACCTAGCAGTAAGACTGGAGTCAGTCGTTTAACCTGCTGGGGTTCTTTTGCTACTCTGTGAACCTAGCAAGTTTGCGGCTGTATTCTCAGACTTGCCTGCCAAAATCCTTTCTCACTGTGCAAGGTGTTCAGGTGTCAGTTTAGTGGCAGTAAGCTGAACCAGTGCACTGCAAGTGAGGACTAGGATTGTGGAGACTCTCCTTGTGTCTATTATTCCATCTCTGACCAAGGAGTTTACTGCCACACCCGTTGGTAACCCTTTAGGGTTTTGCTGTTGCCCTTAGCAACAGCATTTCGGGTTCTCTACGTATTAAATCACTACATCTCGCTTCTTTCCATCTGAGCATTCCTAATACTAGGGAGACACCCAGTTTCTTAGCCTTTGGGCTTCTCTGTTCACTTTGTGTTTATTTTGTTACCCTATCACCTTCTGTGTATGTAATGTCATATTCCCCAGTCTGTCTGTGAGTTCATTTGTTTTGCATCCCTCACCGTTCAGACACCAGTACATTCCTGCTGGCACTGGTGTGCATAACAAAGATACAGCAATGGCCTACTGTACTGTACTACTATATACTGTTGGTCACCGAAATGCTGCACTGTACTACTATATATACTGCTCACAAAAATGCAGCACAGATATGCAGTGGATACTTGCAGTGACACAGAGCTGCAAGATACAGCAATGGCCTACTGTACTGTACAACTATATACTGTTGGTCACTAAAATGCTGCACTGTACTACTATATATACTGCTCACAAAATGCAGCACAGATATAGAATGGGTACTTGCAGTGACAAAGAGCTGCAAGATACAGCAATGGCCTACTGTACTGTACAACTATATACTGTTGGTCACCAAAATGCTGCACTGTACTACTATATATACTGCTCACAAAAATGCAGCACAGATATGGAATGGATACTTGCAGTGAAACAGAGCTGCAAGATACAGCAATGGCCTACTGTACTGTACAACTATATACTGTTGGTCACCAAAATGCTGCACTGTACTACTATATATACTGCTCACAAAAATACAGCACAGATATGGAGTGGATACTTGCAGTGACACAGAGCTGCAAGATACAGCAATGGCCTACTGTACTGTACAACTATATACTGTGGGTCACCGAAATGCTGCACTGTACTACTTTATATACTGCTCACAAAAATGCAGCACAGATATGGAATGGATACTTGCAGTGACACAGAGCTGCAAGATACAGCAATGGCCTACTGTACTGTACAACTATATACTGTTGGTCACCAAAATGCTGCACTCTACTACTATATATATTGCTCACAAAAATACAGCACAGATATGGAGTGGATACTTGCAGTGACACAGAGCTGCAAGATACAGCAATGGCCTACTGTACTGTACAACTATATACTGTTGGTCACCAAAATGCTGCACTCTACTACTTTATATACTGCTCACAAAAATGCAGCACAGATATGGAGTGGATACTTGCAGTGACACAGAGATGCAAGATACAGCAATGGCCTACTGTACTGTACAACTATATACTGTTGGTCACCAAAATGCAGCACACTGAGCACAGATATTTGCAGCACACTGAGCACAGATATGGAGCGTTTTCAGGCAGAGAACGTAGATATTTGCAGCACACTGAGCACTGATATTTGCAGCACACTGAGCACAGATATTTGCAGCACACTGAGCACAGATATTTGCAGCACACTGAGCAGATATGGAGCTTTTCAGGCAGAGAACGTAGCCACGTCCTCTCCGTTCAATCTCCAATGCACGAGTGAAAATGGCGGCAACGCGCGGCTCTTTATATAGAATACGAATCTCGCGATAATCTGACAGCGGGATGATGACGTTCGGCCTCGTTCGGGTTAACCGAGCAAGGCGGGAAGATCCGAGGCTGCCTCGGACCCGTGTAAAATACGTGAAGTTCGGGGGGGTTCAGATCTCGACGAACCGAACATGCTCATCTCTAATATAGAGTACTGTATCTAACTTATATCTGCTGCCGCCCCTGTCTATGTATGGGAAGTGGGTATTGAGGATGGGTTGGGGGGGCAGAAAAAGAAGTTACTAACTGGAAGGGGTGGGGTTGGTTTCTAAAGCATGGGGATGTGGTGGGTACTATTTAGAGATGAGCGGGTTCGGTTTCTCTGAATCCGAACCCGCCAGAACTTCATGTTTTTTTTCACGGGTCCGAGCGACTCGGATCTTCCCGCCTTGCTCGGTTAACCCGAGCGCGCCCGAACGTCATCATGACGCTGTCGGATTCTCGCGAGGCTCGGATTCTATCGCGAGACTCGGATTCTATATAAGGAGCCGCGCGTCGCCGCCATTTTCACACGTGCATTGAGATTGATAGGGAGAGGACGTGGCTGGCGTCCTCTCCGTTTAGAATAGATTAGAGAGACACTTGATTTACTAATTTTGGGGAGCATTAGGAGTACTCAGTACAGTGCAGAGTTTTGCTGATAGTGACCAGTGACCACCAGTTTTATTTATAATCCGTTCTCTGCCTGAAAAAAGCGATACACAGCACACAGTGACTCAGTCACATACCATATCTGTGTGCACTGCTCAGGCTCAGGCCAGTGTGCTGCATCATCTATTATCTATATATAATATTATATATATCTGTCTGACTGCTCAGCTCACACAGCTTATAATTGTGGGGGAGACTGGGGAGCACTACTGCAGTGCCAGTTATAGGTTATAGCAGGAGCCAGGAGTACATAATATATTATATAGTGAGTGACCACCAGACACACAGTGCAGTTTATTTAATATATCCGTTCTCTGCCTGAAAAAAGCGATACACACAGTGACTCAGTCAGTCACATACCATATCTGTGTGCACTGCTCAGGCTCAGGCCAGTGTGCTGCATCATCTATATATTATATATCTGTCTGACTGCTCAGCTCACACAGCTTATAATTGTGGGGGAGACTGGGGAGCACTACTGCAGTGCCAGTTATAGGTTATAGCAGGAGCCAGGAGTACATAATATTATATTAAAATTAAACAGTGCACACTTTTGCTGCAGGAGTGCCACTGCCAGTGTGACTAGTGACCAGTGACCTGACCACCAGTATATATAATATTAGTAGTATACTATCTCTTTATCAACCAGTCTATATATTAGCAGCAGACACAGTACAGTGCGGTAGTTCACGGCTGTGGCTACCTCTGTGTCGGCACTCGGCAGCCCGTCCATAATTGTATATACCACCTAACCGTGGTTTTTTTTTCTTTCTTTATACATACATACTAGTTACGAGTATACTATCTCTTTATCAACCAGTCTATATTAGCAGCAGACACAGTACAGTGCGGTAGTTCATGGCTGTGGCTACCTCTGTGTCGGCACTCGGCAGCCCGTCCATAATTGTATATACCACCTAACCGTGGTTTTTTTTTCTTTCTTTATACATACATACTAGTTACGAGTATACTATCTCTTTATCAACCAGTCTATATATTAGCAGCAGACACAGTACAGTGCGGTAGTTCACGGCTGTGGCTACCTCTGTGTCGGCACTCGGCAGCCCGTCCATAATTGTATATACCACCTAACCGTGGTTTTTTTTTCTTTCTTTATACATACATACTAGTTACGAGTATACTATCTCTTTATCAACCAGTCTATATTAGCAGCAGACACAGTACAGTGCGGTAGTTCACGGCTGTGGCTACCTCTGTGTCGGCACTCGGCAGCCCGTCCATAATTGTATATACCACCTAACCGTGGTTTTTTTTTCTTTCTTTATACATACATACTAGTTACGAGTATACTATCTCTTTATCAACCAGTCTATATATTAGCAGCAGACACAGTACAGTGCGGTAGTTCACGGCTGTGGCTACCTCTGTGTCGGCACTCGGCAGCCCGTCCATAATTGTATATACCACCTAACCGTGGTTTTTTTTTCTTTCTTTATACATACATACAAGTTACGAGTATACTATCTCTTTATCAACCAGTCTATATATTAGCAGCAGACACAGTACAGTGCGGTAGTTCATGGCTGTGGCTACCTCTGTGTCGGCACTCGGCAGCCCGTCCATAATTGTATATACCACCTAACCGTGGTTTTTTTTTCTTTCTTTATACATACATACTAGTTACGAGTATACTATCTCTTTATCAACCAGTCTATATATTAGCAGCAGACACAGTACAGTGCGGTAGTTCACGGCTGTGGCTACCTCTGTGTCGGCACTCGGCAGCCCGTCCATAATTGTATATACCACCTAACCGTGGTTTTTTTTTCTTTCTTTATACATACATACTAGTTACGAGTATACTATCTCTTTATCAACCAGTCTATATATTAGCAGCAGACACAGTACAGTGCGGTAGTTCACGGCTGTGGCTACCTCTGTGTCGGCACTCGGCAGCCCGTCCATAATTGTATATACCACCTAACCGTGGTTTTTTTTTCTTTCTTTATACATACATACAAGTTACGAGTATACTATCTCTTTATCAACCAGTCTATATATTAGCAGCAGACACAGTACAGTGCGGTAGTTCACGGCTGTGGCTACCTCTGTGTCGGCACTCGGCAGCCCGTCCATAATTGTATATACCACCTAACCGTGTTTTTTTTTTCTTTCTTTATACATACATACTAGTTACGAGTATACTATCTCTTTATCAACCAGTCTATATATTAGCAGCAGACACAGTACAGTGCGGTAGTTCACGGCTGTGGCTACCTCTGTGTCGGCACTCGGCAGCCCGTCCATAATTGTATATACCACCTAACCGTGGTTTTTTTTTCTTTCTTTATACATACATACTAGTTACGAGTATACTATCTCTTTATCAACCAGTCTATATATTAGCAGCAGACACAGTACAGTGCGGTAGTTCACGGCTGTGGCTACCTCTGTGTCGGCACTCGGCAGCCCGTCCATAATTGTATATACCACCTAACCGTGGTTTTTTTTTCTTTCTTTATACATACATACTAGTTACGAGTATACTATCTCTTTATCAACCAGTCTATATATTAGCAGCAGACACAGTACAGTGCGGTAGTTCACGGCTGTGGCTACCTCTGTGTCGGCACTCGGCAGCCCGTCCATAATTGTATATACCACCTAACCGTGGTTTTTTTTTCTTTCTTTATACATACATACTAGTTACGAGTATACTATCTCTTTATCAACCAGTCTATATATTAGCAGCAGACACAGTACAGTGCGGTAGTTCACGGCTGTGGCTACCTCTGTGTCGGCACTCGGCAGCCCGTCCATAATTGTATACTAGTATCCAATCCATCCATCTCCATTGTTTACCTGAGGTGCCTTTTAGTTGTGCCTATTAAAATATGGAGAACAAAAATGTTGAGGTTCCAAAATTAGGGAAAGATCAAGATCCACTTCCACCTCGTGCTGAAGCTGCTGCCACTAGTCATGGCCGAGACGATGAAATGCCAGCAACGTCGTCTGCCAAGGCCGATGCCCAATGTCATAGTACAGAGCATGTCAAATCCAAAACACCAAATATCAGTAAAAAGCCTCTTTTTTTCTTTGCGTCATGTGCTGTTTGGGGAGGGTTTTTTGGAAGGGACATCCTGCGTGACACTGCAGTGCCACTCCTAGATGGGCCCGGTGTTTGTGTCGGCCACTAGGGTCGCTAATCTTACTCACACAGCTACCTCATTGCGCCTCTTTTTTTCTTTGCGTCATGTGCTGTTTGGGGAGGGTTTTTTGGAAGGGCCATCCTGCGTGACACTGCAGTGCCACTCCTAGATGGGCCCGGTGTTTGTGTCGGCCACTAGGGTCGCTAATCTTACTCACACAGCTACCTCATTGCGCCTCTTTTTTTCTTTGCGTCATGTGCTGTTTGGGGAGGGTTTTTTGGAAGGGACATCCTGCGTGACACTGCAGTGCCACTCCTAGATGGGCCCGGTGTTTGTGTCGGCCACTAGGGTCGCTTATCTTACTCACACAGCGACCTCGGTGCAAATTTTAGGACTAAAAATAATATTGTGAGGTGTGAGGTATTCAGAATAGACTGAAAATGAGTGTAAATTATGGTTTTTGAGGTTAATAATACTTTGGGATCAAAATGACCCCCAAATTCTATGATTTAAGCTGTTTTTTAGTGTTTTTTGAAAAAAACACCCGAATCCAAAACACACCCGAATCCGACAAAAAAAATTCGGTGAGGTTTTGCCAAAACGCGTTCGAACCCAAAACACGGCCGCGGAACCGAACCCAAAACCAAAACACAAAACCCGAAAAATTTCAGGCGCTCATCTCTAGTACTATTATGAGAACTTATGGGGTGTCTATTGACAGTGGGGGTGAAGCCGTTTTATAATGGGGGCCTATGGACACGGGGGGGGGCGGGGAATGAGGGGTGCAAACTTTTGAAATGCAAAATATTGCGATATCTTATTAAAAATACTTTTTAAACTTTATTAAGTGACTTAGAAAAAGGACAATTTCTGAGCAGTTTTGCGGGGAAAATAATAATCAGTTAAGTGGTTAAACATACGTCAGGTGATCTTTTGAAGAAAATATTAGATCTGACTCTATCTAGACTATCTAGACTAGATAATCTAGACCAGGGGTGGCCAAACAGTCGATCGCGATCGACTGGTCGATCGCGGACATGCGACCAGTCGATTGCGATCCGCTGCCCATCCACCCGAAGCCGCGCCTCTCCTGCCTGCCGTCCTGCCACTCAGTCTGGTCTCCGGCAGTGACGGCAGAGTGTATAGCTCAAATCATGCGCCGGTACGTTAGCCAATCAGAGCTCGCGAACCGGCGCCTGATTTAAGCAATACACGCTGTCGTCACCGCCAGAGACCAGACTGAGGGGCAGGACGGCAGGCAGGAAAAGCGCGCGCTGCCCTCTCCACACAGCACTGTGAGCACTATGGGGGCATATCTGGCAATGTGGGGCATATGTGGCAATGTGGTGGCATATCTGGCACTGCGGGCACAGTGGCGGCATATGTGGCAATGTGGGGCATATGTGGCACTGTGGGGTCATATCTGGCACTGTGGGGGCATATCTGGCACTGCGGGCACATGGCACTGTGGGGGCATATCTGTAATCTGGCACTCTGGGGGCATATCTGGCACTGCGGGCACATGGCACTGTGGGGGCATATCTGTAATCTGGCACTGTGGGGGCATATCTGGCACTGCGGGCACATGGCGCTGTGGGGACATATCTGTAATCTGGCCCTGTGGGGGCATATCCGGCACTGGGGGCATATCTGGAACTGCGGCCACATGGCATTGTGGGGGTATATCTGTAATTTGGCACTGTGGGGGCATATCTGGCACTGTGGGGGCATATCTGGCACTGCGGGCACATGGCACTGTGGGGGCATATCTGTATCTGGCACTGTGGGGGCATATCTAGCAGTGTGTGCACATGACACTGTGGAGGCATATCTGTATCTGGCACTGTGGGGGCATATCTGGCACTGTGGGGGCATATCTGGAACTGCGGCCACATGGCACTGTGGGGGTATATCTGTAATATGGCACTGTGGGGGCATATCTGGCACTGTGGGGGCATATCTGGCACTATGGGGGCATATCTGGCACTGCGGGCACATGGCACTGTGGGGGCATATTTGTAATCTGGCACTGTGGAGGCATATCTAGCAGTGTGGGCACATGGCACTGTGGGGGCATATCTGGCACTGTGGGCACATGGCACTGTGGGGGCATATGTGTATCTGGCACTGTGGGGGCATATGTGTTTGAGGTTTTTACCTGTGGGGGCCAATGTGTTATTTCGTGCAAGACAGTCATTACACTCTGTACACCAACGCTACGTCCCTTTTTTTGTTATACCATGGCCACTTTTTGTTATACCACGCCCATTTTATGTTATGCCATGCCCCTTTTTTTGCGCACACTATTATTCCTCCTAGGTAGATCACAAAAGCTTTTTCGCTTTCAAAGTAGATCGCCGACTCCAAAAGTCTGGCCGCCCCTGATCTAGAATTTGATTGTAAGAAAATTAAAGATTTGCAGTTTGGTTCTCTAGAAATTTGAATCTACCCAAATTTTGCAGATCTGAACCAAAACCCGGTTTGGATCTTCTCGCAGTTTGGAATTTGTATTTAAAATTTTATTTTATTTTATAAAATAAGATTTTAAACCTACCGGTAAATCTTTTTCTCCTAGTCCGTAGAGGATGCTGGGGACTCCGTAAGGACCATGGAGTATAGATGGGCTCCGCAGGAGACATGGGCACTCTAAAGACTTTAGAATGGGTGTGCACTGGCTCCTCCCTCTATGCCCCTCCTCCAGACCTCAGTTAGAGAAACTGTGCCCAGAGGAGACGGACAGTACGAGGAAAGGATTTTTGTTAATCTAAGGGCAATTAGATTAACACAGATTTCACAGATGAAAGCAGGTTCTCACTGAGCACATGTGACAGACGTGACAGAGTCTGGAGACGCCAAGGAGAACGTTCTGCTGCCTGCAACATCCTCCAGCATGACCGGTTTGGCAGTGGGTCAGTAATAGTGTGGGGTGGCATTTATTTGGGGGGCCGCACAGCCCTCCATGTGCTCGTCAGAGGTAGCCTGACTGCCATTAGGTATCGAGATGAGATCCTCAGACCCCTTGTGAGACCATATGCTGGTGCGGTTGGCCCTGGGTTCCTCCTAATGCAAGACATTGCTAGACCTCATGTGGCTAGAGTGTGTGAGCAGTTCCTGCAAGACGAAGGCATTGATGCTATGGACTGGCCCGCCCGTTCCCCAGACCTGAATCCAATTGAGCACATCTGGGACATCATGTCTCGCTCCATCCACCAATGCTACGTTGCACCACAGACTGTCCAGGAGTTGGCGGATGCTTTAGTCCAGGTCTGGGAGGAGATCCCTCAGGAAACCATCCGCCACCTCATCAGGAGCATGCCCAGGCATTGTAGGGAGGTCATACAGGCACGTGGAGGCCACACACACTACTGAGCCTCATTTTGACTTGTTTTAAGGACATTACATCAAAGTTGGATCAGCCTGTAATGTGTTTTTCCACTTTATTTTGAGGGTGACTCCAAATCCAGACCTCCATGGGTTAATAAATTTGATTTCCATTGATAATTTTTGTGTGATTTTGTTGTCAGTACATTCAACTATGTAAAGAACAAAGTATTTAATAAGAATATTTCATTCATTCAGATCTAGGATGTGTTATTTTAGTGTTCCCTTTATTTTTTTGAGCAGTGTATATATATATATATATATATATATATATATCCAAGGGTGCTCCTGCACTCACATCCTACGGTTGAAACATAGACGCGGGTGCTTCCAATAGACCAAAAGGTCCACTATTTAGAAGAAATGTCCACAAAGCGGGGATGCACTCTCGCTGTATAAAAACCAATCAGTCAGGAACAATCACATGTCACCGTAGTTTTTAATGTCGACGTTTCGGCCTGTTGACAGGCCTTTCTCAAGACCGGTGATACAGCATATCAAATATTCAATGATAGTAGTAGAAAAGATAAATATCTGCAAGGACAATAATCACAATCAGAATTACAGGCCTCACCGGTCCCTGGGAAACCACACACCACAATATGGAAAAAAGCTTTTATTTTAATTTTTTTTTTATAAAACCGGGTGTGTATACTATATTAAGTTGTCACCCCGGTGAATCACCTCCACCTAATCAATTGTAGATGACCCATACCTGTAACATATCGTCCGCCTCATACAATATCAATTGCATATGATACTATACGGGGACATCTCAGACAGGCCACACAAGACTTACTGTCCATACCACTAGAATATAAAAAGAATATGAATATAGTTTGAAGTTACCACTCTACCAGCACCCACTGGTGTATTGTCCAACTTATACATAAACTAGGAGTCGTAGAGATTACCTAATAAACAGTCATCCTCACACCTGGATGCAGCCAAGGATGTAACCATTCACAATGCTGAAAATAGGTCCAGAGTTAATCTATATCCAAAATTAGTCATTAGAACAACCCACAATGTAATGATGAACTTACTCAGAACTGGAGACATCATGTGTGTGGCTGCATGACTCTCCTGACTGCAGAGTATACTTAAATAGCGTGCCGGCCGGAAGTGACGCGGTGCTGGGGAAAACAAGCAACCAGGTCCCCAGGACTGCACAAAATAACTACCCACTGTTACAACCCTCTCCACAGACCCGGGTCGAGAACCAACCCGAGTCCCGCTGTCCCCATACACCATCCGACAATGCCGGCCACAACACCGGCAAACCAGAGACCAGCCGTCACGTCACCTTGCGTTCCACCAAGGCGGAAGTGACGTGGCGGTGCGTTCCACAACGGCGAACACGCGACCGGAAGTCGCGTCACCGTGCGTGCCATCGGAGCGGAAATATGCCTCCAAATGCGTTCCACGGCAGTGAGAACGCCGTCTCTCTCATTAAACAAACCAACAACATTATTAACAAATTATAAATCAGGTTCTACAGTGAAGTTATCAAATGGGCCAACATTCAACTCTAAAATTAATATTCCACATGAGGAATCTATCCATATAAAGAGTCATCAGGTACAATCAATAGGGGTACCGTATATGTCTCAAATCAATCACAAATGGTTCTAATATCCATGGGAATGTCTGACGTACACCAAAAGGCCTCCGTCATACAACTAACCATATATTGGCGAGTTACTGTTCAAAAACTGACTCCTGGGGTTAATCGTATATATCCACCCCCTAATTGTAAAAGGTACCCATAATCGATGATTAAATAAACTGCATATATGCAGGGCGTGTAGTCAACCAAGGACCGGTGAGTTCACAGAAAGTGCGAACCATGTATGCATACTATCCCTTATTAGAAAAAAACTCATAAACTCAGAAAAAATAGACAGACAGCAAAAATAAAACATAAAAAAATACAGATAGAAAATGAAAAAACAAATAAATAAAAATGTACTGAACCACTATGTACTCTAAATATTATACACAGGTATACATGAGGCATCGGTACTTATACTACCTCCCCAATATAGCTATAACATGAGTGACCAAATCACCGGTGCTTATAGTCACTGGTGGTTAAGCGTAACACCTACAGACCACCTTCCACCAGATCAGAACCCAGTACCGGGGCCTATAGGATTACCCTCATTAAGGCCTCTTGGAGTCACGGTATCTAAAGCATGTATCCAATAGCTTTCTCAACGTTTGAGGGCCAGTATTCTGTCGCCCCCGGTGGATCTCGGTGGTATCCAATCTATAAGCCTACATTTCAGGCTCGCTACCTGATGTCGTGCCTGCAGAAAATGTCGAGCCACTGGTTTATCGGTCTGTCCAGTCTGCAATGCTGTGTGGATGGACGACCTGTGATTTGCCATACGGTCTCGAAAGTTCCGTGTGGTGAGCCCAACATAGCATAATCCACACGGACATTTGAGAAGGTAAATCACATGGTCCAATCTACAATGTAAATGGTACCTAATTTTAATTACCCTTCCCGTATGGGGATGATTGAAAAAGGACCCAGTTAGCAAAGATCGACATGTGGTACAGCTACCACAGGAGAAACATCCTGGTCTGGCCTGCATCACTGTGCTGGAAGTCCACTTCTCTGTAGGCTCCCTAGGAAACAGCGTGGGCCGCATCAATAACTGCTTCAAATTGGCCCCCTTTCGATACGCCATCATTGGTGCCTTGGTACCCTTAAATGGTAGATCATCATCAGATGATACGGTCGGCCAATGACGATGTACAATTTTATTAATCATAGAGGAGTTCCCATCATATTGAATCGGGAAAATCACCTATCAGTGGCCTTCTTCTTTTGAATAGTGCCAGTGTATATACCTGTAGCTCTATCAAGACATTTACGTAACGTATCTGCCGAATATCCCCTCTCTAGAAAACGTGAGGTGATTTTGGCACACTGTACGTGTCTGAGGTCCACTTCTGAATTAATCCTCATGGCCCTCAGGTACTGGGAAATTAGTAGACTGTCCTTTAATGCTGGTGGGTGAAAACTGGTGGCCTGTAACATCGAATTCCGGTCTGTTGGTTTGCGGAACAGAGTGGTTATTAATCTAGAGTCAGATACCATTAGTGTAACATCAAGGAAGTTGATTTCAGATACAGAACATGTGGCTGTGAAACGGATAGGACTAGGTAGTGTATTAAGTTCCTTAACCATATTCTCAAACTCCCCCTGCCTTATCATAAAGATATCATCGATAAACCTGCAAAGAACAGGATCTTATGCCCATATTGTGGTTGTATATAGGTCTTCTCATACCATGCCATGTACAAATTGGCATACGATCGGGCCAAGTTTGACCCCATCGCAGTGCCTGACAATTGCATAAAGTAATCATCCTTATACAAAAAATGATTATTAGACAGTACCAACTCAATGAGCTCAAGCAGGAAATCCGTCGGGATTTCTACACATGGTTTTAATTCAAATGCCTGTCTTAGTACCTGAAGACCTTCCCCATGGGGTATCACCGTATACAGTGAACACACATCCATGGTTACTAGGAGCATGTCACTGGTCACATGGATCCCGGTTAGACTCTGGAGAAAATGCCCCATATCACGTAGATAACTGGGTATCAACTGAACCAATGGTTGTAACAAACTATCCACAAATTTTGCCAGTGGTTGAAGCAAAGAACCCTCAGCCGATATAATTGGTCGTCCAGGTGGTCGTACTAATGATTTATGTATTTTCGGCAATAGATAAATCACTGGACATCTCGGGTGGTCAACAGTAAGAAATGCCCTAAGGTCATCAGTAATCCAGCGATGATCGTAACCAAAATTAATGATGTTATCAATCTTTTTCTTAATCTTTGGCATGGGGTTATGGTCCAACCGCTCATATGTGGATGTATCAGACAATTGTCTGTTAACCTCATAGTCGTAATCGCTCCAATCCATAACCACAACCGCACTGCCTTTATCGGCCGGTCTAAAAACTAAATGTTGGGCGTCACGTAACTGGGGCTGATAGATTGTCAAATACATCTTTAGTGGGCATGGCTTTGGTCTCTTGTTGTACACAACGGAGAAAAGTGCGTATACTTGAATTGGATGAAGGCGGGTCAAAGACGGACCTAGGTCTAAATGGAGTCCTAACTGTATTAGAAGGTTGATCCGAGAAAAACTCTCGTAGTCAGAGAGTTCTCCCAAATTTATATTGATCGATAGCATGACGAAAGGAATCGGGTTGACATGTAGGGACAAATGATAAACCCCTAGAGAGTAATTTGAGCTGTGCCTCATCTAAGATGGTACTGGAGAGGTTGAACACTAAGTCTAATTGCATCTGCGACGTCCCCTTCTTCGGTTTGTACCCCCCTCTCCTCGCATTCGGTCTGTGCCGCTTCTTAATAAACGGCTGTGCACCATATGCCGACCTGCTCCTTGCTCTAAAAAATTGTGGGTGTCGGATGTACCTTCATAGAAGTCTGTATCTGATGTAGACGCTGAGGAGCCATAATCCTTGGGTTGTGGATTGGCTCTCTGTCTTCTCCCTGGGCGCCCTTGTCTGTCATGTGTAGTATTCCCTAATAACCACCTGTACACTGCATGGTTCTGATAGTCATTACTGACCGTAGCGAGTTTCTTTCGCTTAAAGGATATCAATTCCTTCCGATATGTATCGATCTGAGTACTCAGTCGTTCATTCCAATTCTGGGATTTATCATCCCTCAAAGATGCCGTTAGAACCGTTATAGTGGTCTCGGATTCAACCTGAATTTTTTTAAGTTCTTGACCTACTTCCTCCACCACCAATGCAATAAGATCCAATGAACATTTGTTGAGGACCCCGCACCACCGACTACAAAACACTGGGTTATTGCGACCCAGCGTTGGTATGTTGGTGATGCGGAATCCTCGAGGGATTTGTTTATTTCTTAAATATTCGGACAAAAACTGTCCATGCAGGGTCAGGTCAACTTCCCTTTGTCTATGTTTTAATATTTTGTAATAGACGTCCGCCGGGGTCTCAGCTGGCAATGACTCAAACTCGAGTTTATCAAATAACAGTTTTTCAACCTCGTCATCCGTAAAAGAAACTATACCTGCCTCAGCACGGGCTAATAACCCATCATCCATTAGATATACGCCTCCTTGTGCCATAGTGCCTATGTGTCACACTACGTGTGCTCTATTCAGTACTAGAACAAAACAATTAAAGCATATAAGACAACACATAAAGACAAATCACATAAAAATACATAAACAAAAGGTTCAATGACATGCAATTATATACAACATATTGCATCAGCCAATCCTACATGAGAAGATACATGGATATTGTTCGCAATAAATCTTTCTGGGACATAAGTAAAAATGACTGTTAATTAGAGTCCAAAGGTTTGATGGGTGTCAGGAAATACTCGCTAAGCAAATTAGTGTGTACTATAGATCCAAGGGTGCTCCTGCACTCACATCCTACAGTTGAAACATAGACGCGGGTGCTTTCAATAGACCAAAAGGTCCACTATTTAGAAGAAATGTCCACAAAGTGGGGATGCACTCTCGCTGTATAAAAACCAATCAGTCAGGAACAATCACATGTCACCGTAGTTTTTAATGTCGACGTTTCGGCCTGTTGACAGGCCTTTCTCAAGACCGGTGATACAGCATATCAAATATTCAATGATAGTAGTAGAAAAGATAAATATCTGCAAGGACAATAATCACAATCAGAATTACAGGCCTCACCGGTCCCTGGGAAACCACACACCACAATATGGAAAAAAGCTTTCATTTTAAAAAAAATTTGATAAAACCGGGTGTGTATACTATATTAAGTTGTCACCCGGGTGAATCACCTCCACCTAATCAATTGTAGATGACCCATACCTGTAACATATCGTCCGCCTCATACAATATCAATTGCATATGATACTATACGGGGACATCTCAGACAGGCCACACAAGACTTACTGTCCATACCACTAGAATATAAAAAGAATATGGATATAGTTTGAAGTTACCACTCTACCAGCACCCACTGGTGTATTGTCCAACTTATACATAAACAAGGAGACGTAGAGATTACCTAATAAACAGTCATCCTCACACCTGGATGCAGCCAAGGATGTAACCATTCACAATGCTGAAAAGAGGTCCAGAGTTAATCCATATCCAAAATTAGTCATTAGAACAACCCACAATGTAATGATCAACTTACTCAGAACTGGAGACATCATGTGTGTGGCTGCATGACTCTCCTGACTGCAGAGTATGCTTAAATAGCGTGCCGGCCGGAAGTGACGCGGTGCTGGGGAAAACAAGCAACCAGGTCCCCAGGACTGCACAAAATAACTACCCACTGTTACAACCCTCTCCACAGACCCGGGTCGAGAACCAACCCGAGTCCCGCTGTCCCCATACACCATCCGACAATGCCGGCCACAACACCGGCAAACCAGAGACCAGCCGTCACGTCACCTTGCGTTCCACCAAGGCGGAAGTGACGTGGCGATGCGTTCCACAACGGCGAACACGCGACCGGAAGTCGCGTCACCGTGCGTGCCATCGGAGCGGAACTATGCCTCCAAATGCGTTCCACGGCAGTGAGAACGCCGTCTCTCTCATTAGACAAACCAACAACATTATTAACAAATTATAAATCAGGTTCTACAGTGAAGTTATCAAATGGGCCAACATTCAACTCTAAAATTAATATTCCACATGAGGAATCTATCCATATAAAGAGTCATCAGGTACGTGACTCCAAGAGGCCTTAATGAGGGTAATCCCCTCAATGTATTCCTATAGGCCCCGGTACTGGGTTCTGATCTGGTGGAGGGTGGTCTGTAGGTGTTACGCTTAACCACCAGTGACTATAAGCACCGGTGATTTGGTCACTCATGTTATAGCTATATTGGGGAGGTAGTATAAGTACCGATGCCTCATGTATACCTGTGTATAATATTTAGAGTACATAGTGGTTCAGTACATTTTTATTTATTTGTTTTTTCATTTTCTATCTGTATTTTTTATGTTTTATTTTTGCTGTCTGTCTATTTTTTCTGAGTTTCTGAGTTTTTTTCTAATAAGGGATAGTATGCATACATGGTTCGCACTTTCTGTGAACTCACCGGTCCTTGGTTGACTACACGCCCTGCATATATGCAGTTTATTTAATCATCGATTATGGGTACCTTTTACAATTAGGGGGTGGATATATACGATTAACCCCAGGAGTCAGTTTTTGAACAGTAACTCGCCAATATATGGTTAGTTGTATGACGGAGGCCTTTTGGTGTACGTCAGACATTCCCATGGATATTAGAACCATTTGTGATTGATTTGAGACATATACGGTACCCCTATTGATTGTACCTGATGACTCTTTATATGGATAGATTCTTCATGTGGAATATAAATTTTAGAGTTGAATGTTGGCCCATTTGATAACTTCACTGTAGAACCTGATTTATAATTTGTTAATAATGTTGTTGGTTTGTTTAATGAGAGAGACGGCGTTCTCACTGCCGTGGAACGCATTTGGAGGCATAGTTCCGCTCCGATGGCACGCACGGTGGCGCGACTGCCGGTCGCGTGTCCGCCGTTGTGGAACGCACCGCCACGTCACTTCCGCCTTGGTGGAACGCAAGGTGACGTGATGGCTGGTCTCTGGTTTGCCGGTGTTGTGGCCGGCATTGTCGGATGGTGTATGGGGACAGCGGGACTCGGGTTGGTTCTCGACCCGGGTCTGTGGAGAGGGTTGTAACAGTGGGTAGTTATTTTGTGCAGTCCTGGGGACCTGGTTGCTTGTTTTCCCCAGCACCGCGTCACTTCCGGCCGGCACGCTATTTAAGCATACTCTGCAGTCAGGAGAGTCATGCAGCCACACACATGATGTCTCCAGTTCTGAGTAAGTTCATCATTACATTGTGGGTTGTTCTAATGACTAATTTTGGATATGGATTAACTCTGGACCTCTTTTCAGCATTGTGAATGGTTACATCCTTGGCTGCATCCAGGTGTGAGGATGACTGTTTAATAGGTAATCTCTACGTCTCCTTGTTTATGTATAAGTTGGACAATACACCAGTGGGTGCTGGTAGAGTGGTAACTTCAAACTATATCCATATTCTTTTTATATTCTAGTGGTATGGACAGTAAGTCTTGTGTGGCCTGTCTGAGATGTCCCCGTATAGTATCATATGCAATTGATATTGTATGAGGCGGACGATATGTTACAGGTATGGGTCATCTACAATTGATTAGGTGGAGGTGATTCACCCGGGTGACAACTTAATATAGTATACACACCCGGTTTTATCAAAAAAAATTTTAAATTAAAGCTTTTTTCCATATTGTGGTGTGTGGTTTCCCAGGGACCGGTGAGGCCTGTAATTCTGATTGTGATTATTGTTCTTGCAGATATTTATCTTTTCTACTACTATCATTGAATATTTGATATGCTGCATCACCGGTCTTGAGAAAGGCCTGTCAACAGGCCGAAACGTCGATATTAAAAACTACGGTGACATGTGATTGTTCCTGACTGATTGGTTTTTATACAGCGAGAGTGCATCCCCACTTTGTGGACATTTCTTCTAAATAGTGGACCTTTTGGTCTATTGGAAGCACCCGCGTCTATGTTTCAACTGTAGGATGTGAGTGCAGGAGCACCCTTGGATCTGTAGTACACGCTAATTTGCTTAGCGAGTATTTCCTGACACCCATCAAACCTTTGGACTCTAATTAACAGTCATTTTTACTTATGTCCCAGAAAGATTTATTGCGAACAATATCCATGTATCTTCTCATGTAGGATTGGCTGATGCAATATGTTGTATATAATTGCATGTCATTGATCCTTTTGTTTATGTATTTTTATGTGATTTGTCTTTATGTGTTGTCTTATATGCTTTAATTGTTTTGTTCTAGTACTGAATAGAGCACACGTAGTGTGACACATAGGCACTATGGCACAAGGAGGCGTATATCTAATGGATGATGGGTTATTAGCCCGTGCTGAGGCAGGTATAGTTTCTTTTACGGATGACGAGGTTGAAAAACTGTTATTTGATAAACTCGAGTTTGAGTCATTGCCAGCTGAGACCCCGGCGGACGTCTATTACAAAATATTAAAACATAGACAAAGGGAAGTTGACCTGACCCTGCATGGACAGTTTTTGTCCGAATATTTAAGAAATAAACAAATCCCTCGAGGATTCCGCATCACCAACATACCAACGCTGGGTCGCAATAACCCAGTGTTTTGTAGTCGGTGGTGCGGGGTCCTCAACAAATGTTAATTGGATCTTATTGCATTGGTGGTGGAGGAAGTAGGTCAAGAACTTAAAAAAATTCAGGTTGAATCCGAGACCACTATAACGGTTCTAACGGCATCTTTGAGGGATGATAAATCCCAGAATTGGAATGAACAACTGAGTACTCAGATCGATACATATCGGAAGGAACTGATATCCTTTAAGCAAAAGAAACTCGCTACGGTCAGTAATGACTATCAGAACCATGCAGTGTACAGGTGGTTATTAGGGAATTGTTATGAACCACAGGTAGTGGTTCATTCCTATTTTATGTTTATTAGTTGTTTCGCAGGCCAGGATTTCCCGTTGCTCTGTTTAAGAGTACTCTTGGTTGCTGCCGCTGGTGAGTCTGTGTAATTGCAGCTTGTTCCCATGTGTTCAGTCTCACCTGGCTGCTAGTTGCATCTTGTCAGTTTGGAGTCATGCAACAGGGCAATTGCATGAGATTATTAATTAGGCCTCTCTGTTATATGCTGGCTCAGTGCTATTCACAGACGCTGGTGATATTTCTGGGTTTCCAGTCTGCTTGAGTTCTGAGCTTGGTTCCTGCTAGTTCCTGAGCTTCCTGTGTCGATTCCTGTGTCAGTCCCTGTGTCGATTCCTATGTCTGATCCCGTGTCTTGCCGTGAGGCGTTCCTGTCCTGAGGTCCAGTACCTTTGCCTGTGCCTGGTCAAGTTTCTGGCTTCTTGGTGTCCACCGGTCTGTCGTTTGGGATTCTGCCTGTCCTCCAGTTCTGAGAGTCTGTGTCAGCAGCTTTGGGAGTTCCTGTCCGTTTGCCAGTATTCGTACCGGTTCCGTGAGTAGCGGCACTGCCGCGTCCGTCGGCCCAGGCCGCTGTATTCCCTTATTATTTCTGTCACTGGTGTTTTGCAGAGGGTTCTGCTTATGCTGTCACCGCCGGTACACAAAAGTATTGTGTCGGCGTGTGGTCAGCATTTCCTTTGTTGTTCTTTTCCTTTGGCGGCAAGCCGCACATACTTTGGTTTTAGGTTTGTTAGTAGCCCCTGGCCTTGTTGTTTAGTCAGAGGGCCCCTTGTTATCACCCTGTCTCGGTTCACTCTTTGTCTCTCATTAAGACCTGAGGGGGCATCGAAGTTGGGCAGACGTAATCCGCCCTTCAAACGCGGCTGCCATGGGCTCAAGCAACCATAGTCTCACAAGAGTGTACCGACAGCACGGGCGAGACAACGGAGATAGGGCGCCAGGGGCTATTCCCTTTCCATTCCCCTTTCCCAGCATTACGTCCTGGTGCTCTGGACTCGCTTCATAACATCTCCCTTGTTCTGAGCACCAGGAACCTAACATTATCACCAGCCCAACCACAAAAAAGAAATAAAACTTTTTTTTTCTTTTTTGGCCCAGTCCAGTGTCTAGTCTAGAATCCAATCCGGTGTTTAGAATCCAGTCCTGTCTAGAATTTGGTGTTTAGAATCCAGTCCGGTGTTTAGAATCCAGTCCGGTGTTTAAAAAAAAAAAAAACAGTCTCGTTTTGTTTAGCAAAAATTTAGTCTTGCCTTGTCTTGTCTAGTTTTAAATCCTCCTATGTCTACTATGCAAGCCCTGCAGGCATCTCTCTCGGCCCTGAACTCTGCTTTCAGTGCTTTGAGACCAGAGCGGCTAGAAGTTTTGCAGCAATCATTTAAGCAACTGCAAAACCTTCTGACTAAAATCTTGCTCATCTTGCCAGAAGTCGTTGAGAGTACATCTATCTCTAAAGAGACTCTTGTTCACAGTATGGTGACAAGAGAATCCTCTGGTTTAAATGAAGAGAAAAGGTTTAAAAGTTTTCTGCGGCCCAGGCTCTCAGAAGAGGAGTGTCTGCGTCGCAGAAACTTAAACTTATGCCTATATTGTGGGGGTTTAGGCCACTATCTGCAGACCTGTGAGTTGCGCAAGCCAAAGTGTGGTGACGAGTCTTGCCCTCTGGCCAAGTTGAGTCAGGATACAAGACCTACTCCTGTCTCTACTGTGGCAGAGGTACTTGTCACACAACCCACACTAAAAAGCTCTCTGTCCTATAATTGGGGTCCTTGGGCAAGGGAGCCCCATTATAGATTCAGGAATCAAAAGAGAATGTTTCTCTCCTCTCTTGAGGTTCCTGTTGAAGCAGAGTTGCAGGTTCCTGGAGTGGTGCCCGTTGCCCAGGGTCCTGGAGTGGTGCCCGTTGCCCAGGGTCCTGGAGTGGTGCCCGTTGCCCAGGGTCCTGGAGAGGTGCCCGATGCTCAGGATCTTGGTGCGGTACCCGATGCCCAGAGTGCTGGAGCGGTACCCGATGCCCAGAGTGCTGGAGCGGTACCCGATGCCCAGAGTGCTGGAGCGGTACCCGATGCCCAGAGTGCTGGAGCGGTACCCGATGCCCAGAGTGCTGGAGCGGTACCCGATGCCCAGAGTGCTGGTGTGGTACCCGATGCCCAGAGTGCTGGAGCGGTACCTGTTGCTCTAGCTTATAGAGGGACATCAAATATTATAGCTCAGGTTTCCATACCAGAAGGGGTCTTAGAAGCTGTTACCCCAGGTAGGGACTTGAAGAGCGCAACCCCAGAAAGGGTATCTGAAACCATAGTTCTAGAAGGGAACTCGAGAAGCAAAACCCCAGAAGGGATCTTTGAAGTAATATCCCCAAGTGGGGTCTCGAGAGACGCAGCCTCTAAGAAGGGTCTAGAGGTCGCTTCCCCAGGAAAGAACTTAAGAGGTGTAGCATTAGTGGAGGTGCTGAAGGTTATAGCTTCAGCAAAATTCCCGGAAGTCATAGTCCCGGGAGAAGTTTCGATAATTATCGACTCAGAGAGGGAGGCCAATGGCTCGGTCCCAGTGAGGGAGGCCGATGGCTCGGTCCCAGTGGGGAAGGCCGATGGCTCGGTCCCAGTAAAAGAATCTGAGGTGCTGACCCCAGCGGGTTTCCCGGAGGCCACTGCCCCAGCGGGGTTCCCGGAGGCCACGGCCCCAGCGGGGTTCCCGAAGGCCACTGCCCCGGGTGGGGTTCAGAAAGTCACTGCCCCGGGTGGGGTTCAGAAAGTCACTGCCCCGGGTGGGGTTCAGAAAGTCACTGCCCCGTGTGGGGTTCAGAGAGTCTCAGCCTCGAGTAAGGTCAATAGTGACCAGGTCCTAGCAAAGCACTCCAGTCAGTCAGATGGGAAGGAAACAGATCCTGACTCTGATGTCTCAACATCCATAATCTTTTATGGGGACTTAGCCCAATTTCTGGCGCTTTACAAACACTATTACATTATTATGTTGTCTAGACCATTTCTGGGCATCACTTCAGAGAACATTGTGCTTTATCTGATTTATTCTTTTAGAGGAGAGCCTTTTGAGTGGGCGACCAGCCTAATGAAAGCTGAAGATCCCATTCTTCAGGATCCCCCAGCATTCAGTGATGCAATTATTAAAAGATATGGTTCCAAAGAAATTGGTTCAGGTTCCTCTAAGTCACCCGTCTTGTCTGCTGAGAGTCCACTAAATACTGTAAACTCGGCACAAGAGTCCCAGCCCGTTGTTTTAACTGCAGAATGTGCTTTTCTGGCTTCTTCTTCTAATAATAGTACTTTGCCAGAAAGTTCAGCTCCCAAGGATAAGAAACCTGTCTCTGATTTGAACGCAGCCTTGCTGGGTGGTACCATCAGTTCAGACAATGTTTGTGGAATTACCTTGGTCAGACCTAAAGAGCTTTGTAAAAAGAAGAAGAAGAAGAAAAAGAAATAATTTTTGACTCTTGCCTTGATATAAAAAAAAAAAGATTTGTTTTCCTTATCTTGTGTCCAGTGGCCACCGTCAGGGGAAGGGCACTGTTACAAGCTGTGGTTGCAGCTTGTTTCTGTTTTCGTGTCTGTTAGACCAGTGTGTCAGGTTTTTTTTTTGTATCCCTTGTTTTGGATAGTCTGTATTTTGGGGTCCTTTGACCCCTCCTCAAGGGGGGGGGGGTACTGTTATGAGCCACGGCTGTGGCTCATTCCTGTTTTGCATGTCAGTTAGGTATTTTATGTTATTCTTCTGTTCATGTTCCCCGTGGGTGTCATGGGGTGCTCGGAACTCACCCTTAAGGAGGGGATACTGTTATGAACCACAGGTAGTGGTTCATTCCTATTTTATGTTTATTAGTTGTTTCGCAGGCCAGGATTTCCCGTTGCTCTGTTTAAGAGTACTCTTGGTTGCTGCCGCTGGTGAGTCTGTGTAATTGCAGCTTGTTCCCATGTGTTCAGCCTCACCTGGCTGCTAGTTGCATCTTGTCAGTTTGGAGTCATGCAACAGGGCAGCTGCATGAGATTATTAATTAGGCCTCTCTGTTATATGCTGGCTCAGTGCTATTCACAGACGCTGGTGATATTTCTGGGTTTCCAGTCTGCTTGAGTTCTGAGCTTGGTTCCTGCTAGTTCCTGAGCTTCCTGTGTCGATTCCTGTGTCAGTCCCTGTGTCGATTCCTATGTCTGATCCCGTGTCCTGCCGTGAGGCGTTCCTGTCCTGAGGTCCAGTACCTTTGCCTGTGCCTGGTCAAGTTTCTGGCTTCTTGGTGTCCACCGGTCTGTCGTTTGGGATTCTGCCTGTCCTCCAGTTCTGAGAGTCTGTGTCAGCAGCTTTGGGAGTTCCTGTTCGTTTGCCAGTATTCGTACCGGTTCCGTGAGTAGCGGCACTGCCGCGTCTGTCGGCCTAGGCCGCTGTATTCCCTTATTATTTCTGTCACTGGTGTTTTGCAGAGGGTTCTGCTTATGCTGTCACCGCCGGTACACAAAAGTATTGTGTCGGCGTGTGGTCAGCATTTCCTTTGTTGTTCTTTTCCTTTGGCGGCAAGCCGCACATACTTTGGTTTTAGGTTTGTTAGTAGCCCCTGGCCTTGTTGTTTAGTCAGAGGGCCCCTTGTTATCACCCTGTCTCGGTTCACTCTTTGTCTCTCATTAAGACCTGAGGGGGCATCGAAGTTGGGCAGACGTAATCCTCCCTTCAAACGCGGCTGCCATGGGCTCAAGCAACCATAGTCTCACAAGAGTGTACTGACAGCATGGGTGAGACAACGGAGATAGGGCGCCAGGGGCTATTCCCTTTCCCAGCATTACGTCCTGGTGCTCTGGACTCGCTTCATAACATCTCCCTTGTTCTGAGCACCAGGAACCTAACAGGAATACTACACATGACAGACAAGGGCGCCCAGGGAGAAGACAGAAAGCCAATCCACAACCCAAGGATTATGGCTCCTCAGCTTCTACATCAGATACAGACTTCTATGAAGGTACATCCGACACCCACAATTTTTTAGAGCAAGGAGCAGGTCGGCATATGGTGCACAGCTGTTTATTAAGAAGCGGCACAGACCGAATGCGAGGAGAGGGGGGTACAAACCGAAGAAGGGGACGTCGCAGACGCAATTAGACTTAGTGTTCAAACTCTCCAGTACCATCTTAGATGAGGCACAGCTCAAATTACTCTCTAGGGGTTTATCATTTGTCCCTACATGTCAACCCGATTCCTTTCGTCATGCTATCGATCAATATAAATTTGGGAGAACTCTCCGACTACGAGAGTTTTTCTCGGATCAACCTTCTAATACAGTTAGGACTCCATTTAGACCTAGGTCCGTCTTTGAACCTCCTTCATCCAATTCAAGTATACGCACTTTTCTCCGTTGTGTACAACAAAAGACCAAAGCCATGCCCACTAAACATGTATTTGACAATCTATCAGCCCCTGAACGTAGGGAGTTACGTCAGCTACATGACGCCCAACATTTAGTTTTTAGACCGGCCGATAAAGGCGGTGCGGTTGTGGTTATGGATTGGAGCGATTACGACTATGAGGTTAACAGACAATTGTCTGATACATCCACATATGATCGGTTGGACCATAACCCCATGCCAAGGATTAAGAAAAAGATTGATAACATCATTAATTTTGGTTACGATCATCGCTGGATTACTGATGACCTTAGGGCATTTCTTACTGTTGACCACCCGAGATGTCCAGTGATTTATCTATTGCTGAAAATACATAAATCATTAGTACGACCACCTGGACGACCAATTATATCGGCTGAGGGTTCTTTGCTTCAACCACTGGCAAAATTTGTGGATAGTTTGTTACAACCATTGGTTCAGTTGATACCCAGTTATCTACGTGATACGGGGCATTTTCTCCAGAGTCTAACCAGGATCCATGTGACCAGTGACATGCTCCTAGTAACCATGGATGTGTGTTCACTGTATACGGGGATACCCCATGGGGAAGGTCTTCAGGTACTAAGACAGGCATTTGAATTAAAACCATGTGTAGAAATCCCGACGGATTTCCTGCTTGAGCTCATTGAGTTGGTACTGTCTAATAATCATTTTTTGTATAAGGATGATTACTTTATGCAATTGTCAGGCACTGCGATGGGGTCAAACTTGGCCCCATCGTATGCCAATTTGTACATGGCATGGTATTAGAAGACCTATATACAACCACAATATGGGCATAAGATCCTGTTCTTTCGCAGATTTATCGATGATATCTTTATGATATGGCAGGGAACACAGGGGGAGTTTGAGAATATGGTTAAGGAACTTAATACACTACCTAGTCCTATCCGTTTCACAGCCACATGTTCTGTATCTGAAATCAACTTCCTTGATGTTACACTAATGGTATCTGACTCTAGATTAATAACCACTCTGTTCCGCAAACCAACAGACCGGAATTCGATGTTACAGGCCACCAGTTTTCACCCACCAGCATTAAAGGACAGTCTACCAATTTCCCAGTACCTGAGGGCCATGAGGATTAATTCAGAAGTGGACCTCAGACACGTACAGTGTGCCGAAATCACCTCACGTTTCCTAGAGAGGGGATATTCGGCAGATACATTACGTAAATGTCTTAATAGAGCTACAGGTATATACACTGGCACTATTCAAAAGAAGAAGGCCACTGATAGGTTGATTTTCCCGATTCAATATGATGGGAACTCCTCTATGATTAATAAAATTGTACATCGTCATTGGCCGACCGTATCATCTGATGATGATCTACCATTTAAGGGTACCAAGGCACCAATGATGGCGTATCGAAAGGGGGTCAATTTGAAGCAGTTATTGATGCGGCCCACGCTGTTTCCTAGGGAGCCTACAGGGAAGTGGACTTCCAACACAGTGATGCAGGCCAGATCAGGATGTTTCTCCTGTGGTAGCTGTACCACATGTCGATCTATGCTAACTGGGTCCTTTTTCAATCATCCCCATACGGGAAGGGTAATTAAAATTAGGTACCATTTACATTGTAGATTGGACCATGTGATTTACCTTCTCAAATGTCCGTGTGGATTATGCTATGTTGGGCTCACCACACGGAACTTTCGAGACCGTATGGCAAATCACAGGTCGTCCATCCACACAGCATTGCAGACTGGACAGACCGATAAACCAGTGGCTCGACATTTTCTGCAGGCACGACATCAGGTAGCGAGCCTGAAATGTAGGCTTATAGATTGGATACCAACGAGATCCACCGGGGGCGACAGAATACTGGCCCTCAAACGTCGAGAAAGCTATTGGATACATGCTTTAGATACCGTGACTCCAAGAGGCCTTAATGAGGGTAATCCCCTCAATGTATTCCTATAGGCCCCGGTACTGGGTTCTGATCTGGTGGAGGGTGGTCTGTAGGTGTTACGCTTAACCACCAGTGACTATAAGCACCGGTGATTTGGTCACTCATGTTATAGCTATATTGGAGAGGTAGTATAAGTACAGATGCCTCATGTATACCTGTGTATAATATTTAGAGTACATAGTGGTTCAGTACATTTTTATTTATTTGTTTTTTCATTTTCTATCTGTATTTTTTTATGTTTTATTTTTGCTGTCTGTCTATTTTTTCTGAGTTTCTGAGTTTTTTTCTAATAAGGGATAGTATGCATACATGGTGCGCACTTTCTGTGAACTCACCGGTCCTTGGTTGACTACACGCCCTGCATATATGCAGTTTATTTAATCATCGATTATGGGTACCTTTTACAATTAGGGGGTGGATATATACGATTAACCCCAGGAGTCAGTTTTTGAACAGTAACTCGCCAATATATGGTTAGTTGTATGACGGAGGCCTTTTGGTGTACGTCAGACATTCCCATGGATATTAGAACCATTTGTGATTGATTTGAGACATATACGGTACCCCTATTGATTGTACCTGATGACTCTTTATATGGATAGATTCCTCATGTGGAATATTAATTTTAGAGTTGAATGTTGGCCCATTTGATAACTTCACTGTAGAACCTGATTTATAATTTGTTAATAATGTTGTTGGTTTGTTTAATGAGAGAGACGGCGTTCTCACTGCCGTGGAACGCATTTGGAGGCATAGTTCCGCTCAGATGGCATGCACGGTGACGCGACTGCCGGTCGCGTGTCCGCCGTTGTGGAACGCACCGCCACGTCACTTTCGCCTTGGTGGAACGCAAGGTGACGTGACGGCTGGTCTCTGGTTTGCCGGTGTTGTGGCCGGCATTGTCGGATGGTGTATGGGGACAGCGGGACTCGGGTTGGTTCTCGACCCGGGTCTGTGGAGAGGGTTGTAACAGTGGGTAGTTATTTTGTGCAGTCCTGGGGACCTGGTTGCTTGTTTTCCCCAGCACCGCGTCACTTCCGGCCGGCACGCTATTTAAGCATACTCTGCAGTCAGGAGAGTCATGCAGCCACACACATGATATCTCCAGTTCTGAGTAAGTTGATCATTACATTGTGGGTTGTTCTAATGACTAATTTTGGATATGGATTAACTCTGGACCTCTTTTCAGCATTGTGAATGGTTACATCCTTGGCTGCATCCAGGTGTGAGGATGACTGTTTATTAGGTAATCTCTACGTCTCCTTGTTTATGTATAAGTTGGACAATACACCAGTGGGTGCTGGTAGAGTGGTAACTTCAAACTATATCCATATTCTTTTTATATTCTAGTGGTATGGACAGTAAGTCTTGTGTGGCCTGTCTGAGATGTCCCCGTATAGTATCATATGCAATTGATATTGTATGAGGCGGACGATATGTTACAGGTATGGGTCATCTACAATTGATTAGGTGGAGGTGATTCACCCGGGTGACAACTTAATATAGTATACACACCCGGTTTTATCAAATTTTTTTTAAAATGAAAGCTTTTTTCCATATTGTGGTGTGTGGTTTCCCAGGGACCGGTGAGGCCTGTAATTCTGATTGTGATTATTGTTCTTGCAGATATTTATCTTTTCTACTACTATCATTGAATATTTGATATGCTGTATCACCGGTCTTGAGAAAGGCCTGTCAACAGGCCGAAACGTCGATATTAAAAACTACGGTGACATGTGATTGTTCCTGACTGATTGGTTTTTATACAGCGAGAGTGCATCCCCACTTTGTGGACATTTCTTCTAAATAGTGGACCTTTTGGTCTATTGGAAGCACCCGCGTCTATGTTTCAACTGTAGGATGTGAGTGCAGGAGCACCCTTGGATCTATAGTACACGCTAATTTGCTTAGCGAGTATTTCCTGACACCCATCAAACCTTTGGACTCTAATTAACAGTCATTTTTACTTATGTCCCAGAAAGATGTATTGCGAACAATATCCATGTATCTTCTCATGTAGGATTGGCTGATGCAATATGTTGTATATAATTGCATGTCATTGATCCTTTTGTTTATGTATTTTTATGTGATTTGTCTTTATGTGTTGTCTTATATGCTTTAATTGTTTTGTTCTAGTACTGAATAGAGCACACGTAGTGTGACACATAGGCACTATGGCACAAGGAGGCGTATATCTAATGGATGATGGGTTATTAGCCCGTGCTGAGGCAGGTATAGTTTCTTTTACGGATGACGAGGTTGAAAAACTGTTATTTGATAAACTCGAGTTTGAGTCATTGCCAGCTGAGACCCCGGCGGACGTCTATTACAAAATATTAAAACATAGACAAAGGGAAGTTGACCTGACCCTGCATGGACAGTTTTTGTCCGAATATTCAAGAAATAAACAAATCCCTCGAGGATTCCGCATCACCAACATACCAACGCTGGGTCGCAATAACCCAGTGTTTTGTAGTCGGTGGTGCGGGGTCCTCAACAAATGTTAATTGGATCTTATTGCATTGGTGGTGGAGGAAGTAGGTCAAGAACTTAAAAAAATTCAGGTTGAATCCGAGACCACTATAACGGTTCTAACGGCATCTTTGAGGGATGATAAATCCCAGAATTGGAATGAACGACTGAGTACTCAGATCGATACATATCGGAAGGAACTGATATCCTTTAAGCGAAAGAAACTCGCTATGGTCAGTAATGACTATCAGAACCATGCAGTGTACAGGTGGTTATTAGGGAATTGTTATGAACCACAGGTAGTGGTTCATTCCTATTTTATGTTTATTAGTTGTTTCGCAGGCCAGGATTTCCCGTTGCTCTGTTTAAGTGTACTCTTGGTTGCTGCCGCTGGTGAGTCTGTGTAATTGCAGCTTGTTCCCATGTGTTCAGCCTCACCTGGCTGCTAGTTGCATCTTGTCAGTTTGGAGTCATGCAACAGGGCAGCTGCATGAGATTATTAATTAGGCCTCTCTGTTATATGCTGGCTCAGTGCTATTCACAGACGCTGGTGATATTTCTGGGTTTCCAGTCTGCTTGAGTTCTGAGCTTGGTTCCTGCTAGTTCCTGAGCTTCCTGTGTCGATTCCTGTGTCAGTCCCTGTGTCGATTCCTATGTCTGATCCCGTGTCCTGCCGTGAGGCGTTCCTGTCCTGAGGTCCAGTACCTTTGCCTGTGCCTGGTCAAGTTTCTGGCTTCTTGGTGTCCACCGGTCTGTCGTTTGGGATTCTGCCTGTCCTCCAGTTCTGAGAGTCTGTGTCAGCAGCTTTGGGAGTTCCTGTCCGTTTGCCAGTATTCGTACCGGTTCCGTGAGTAGCGGCACTGCCGCGTCCGTCGGCCCAGGCCGCTGTATTCCCTTATTATTTCTGTCACTGGTGTTTTGCAGAGGGTTCTGCTTATGCTGTCACCGCCGGTACACAAAAGTATTGTGTCGGCGTGTGGTCAGCATTTCCTTTGTTGTTCTTTTCCTTTGGCGGCAAGCCGCACATACTTTGGTTTTAGGTTTGTTAGTAGCCCCTGGCCTTGTTGTTTAGTCAAAGGGCCCCTTGTTATCACCCTGTCTCGGTTCACTCTTTGTCTCTCATTAAGACCTGAGGGGGCATCGAAGTTGGGCAGACGTAATCCGCCCTTCAAACGCGGCTGCCATGGGCTCAAGCAACCATAGTCTCGCAAGAGTGTACTGACAGCACGGGCGAGACAACGGAGATAGGGCGCCAGGGGCTATTCCCTTTCCATTCCCCTTTCCCAGCATTACGTCCTGGTGCTCTGGACTCGCTTCATAACATCTCCCTTGTTCTGAGCACCAGGAACCTAACATTATCACCAGCCCAACCACAAAAAAGAAATAAAACTTTTTTTTTCTTTTTTGGCCCAGTCCAGTGTCTAGTCTAGAATCCAATCCGGTGTTTAGAATCCAGTCCTGTCTAGAATTTGGTGTTTACAATCCAGTCCGGTGTTTAGAATCCAGTCCGGTGTTTAAAAAAAAAACAGTCTTGTTTTGTTTAGCAAAAATTTAGTCTTGCCTTGTCTTGTCTTGTCTAGTTTTAAATCCTCCTATGTCTACTATGCAAGCCCTGCAGGCATCTCTCTCGGCCCTGAACTCTGCTTTCAGTGCTTTGAGGCCAGAGCGACTAGAAGTTTTGCAGCAATCATTTAAGCAACTGCAAAACCTTCTGACTAAAATCTTGCTCATCTTGCCAGAAGTCGTTGAGAGTACATCTATCTCTAAAGAGACTCTTGTTCACAGTATGGTGACAAGAGAATCCTCTGGTTTAATTGAAGAGAAAAGGTTTAAAAGTTTTCTGTGGCCCAGGCTCTCAGAAGAGGAGCGTCTGCGTCGCAGAAACTTAAACTTATGCCTATATTGTGGGGGTTTAGGCCACTATCTGCAGACCTGTGAGTTGCGCAAGCCAAAGTGTGGTGACGAGTCTTGCCCTCTGGCCAAGTTGAGTCAGGATACAAGACCTACTCCTGTCTCTACTGTGGCAGAGGTACTTGTCACACAACCCACACTAAAAAGCTCTCTGTCCTATAAGTGGGGTCCTTGGGCAAGGGAGCCCCATTATAGATTCAGGAATCAAAAGAGAATGTTTCTCTCCTCTCTTGAGGTTCCTGTTGAAGCAGAGTTGCAGGTTCCTGGAGTGGTGCCCGTTGCCCAGGGTCCTGGAGTGGTGCCCGTTGCCCAGGGTCCTGGAGTGGTGCCCGTTGCCCAGGGTCCTGGAGAGGTGCCCGATGCTCAGGATCTTGGTGCGGTACCCGATGCCCAGAGTGCTGGAGCGGTACCCGATGCCCAGAGTGCTGGAGCGGTACCCGATGCCCAGAGTGCTGGAGCGGTACCCAATGCCCAGAGTGCTGGAGCGGTACCCGATGCCCAGAGTGCTGGAGCGGTACCCGATGCCCAGAGTGCTGGAGCGGTACCCGATGCCCAGAGTGCTGGTGTGGTACCCGATGCCCAGAGTGCTGGAGCGGTACCCGTTGCTCTAGCTTATAGATGGACATCAAATATTATAGCTCAGGTTTCCATACCAGAAGGGGTCTTAGAAGCTGTTACCCCAGGTAGGGACTTGAAGAGCGCAACCCCAGAAAGGGTATCTGAAACCATAGTTCTAGAAGGGAACTCGAGAAGCAAAACCCCAGAAGGGATCTTTGAAGTAATATCCCCAAGTGGGGTCTCGAGAGACGCAGCCTCTAAGAAGGGTCTAGAGGTCGCTTCCCCAGGAAAGAACTTAAGAGGTGTAGCATTAGTGGAGGTGCTGAAGGTTATAGCTTCAGCAAAAGTCCCGGAAGTCATAGTCCCGGGAGAAGTTTTGATAATTATCGACTCAGAGAGGGAGGCCAATGGCTCGGTCCCAGTGTGGGAGGCCGATGGCTCGGTCCCAGTGGGGGAGGCCGACGGCTCGGTCCCAGTAAAAGAATCCGAGGTGCTGACCCCAGCGGGGTTCCCGGAGGCCACTGCCCCAGCGGGGTTCCCGGAGGCCACTGCCCCAGCGGTGTTCCCGAAGGCCACTGCCCCGGGTGGGGTTCAGAAAGTCACTGCCCCGGGTGGGGTTCAGTAAGTCACTGCCCCGGGTGGGGTTCAGAAAGTCACTGCCCCGGGTGGGGTTCAGAAAGTCACTGCCCCGGGTGGGGTTCAGAGAGTCTCAGCCTCGAGTAAGGTCAATAGTGACCAGGTCCTAGCAAAGCACTCCAGTCAGTCAGATGGGAAGGAAACAGATCCTGACTCTGATGTCTCAACATCCATAATCTTTTATGGGGACTTAGCCCAATTTCTGGCGCTTTACAAACACTATTACATTATTATGTTGTCTAGACCATTTCTGGGCATCACTTCAGAGAACATTGTGCTTTATCTGATTTATTCTTTTAGAGGAGAGCCTTTTGAGTGGGCGACCAGCCTAATGAAAGCTGAAGATCCCATTCTTCAGGATCCCCCAGCATTCAGTGATGCAATTATTAAAAGATATGGTTCCAAAGAAATTGGTTCAGGTTCCTCTAAGTCACCCGTCTTGTCTGCTGAGGGTCCACTAAATACTGTAAACTCGGCACAAGAGTCCCAGCCCGTTGTTTTAACTGCAGGATGTGCTTTTCTGGCTTCTTCTTCTAATAATAGTACTTTGCCAGAAAGTTCAGCTCCCAAGGATAAGAAACCTGTCTCTGATTTGAACGCAGCCTTGCTGGGTGGTACTATCAGTTCAGACAATGTTTGGGGAATTACCTTGGTCAGACCTAAAGAGCTTTGTAAAAAGAAGAAGAAAAAGAAATAATTTTTGACTCTTGCCTTGATATAAAAAAAAAAAGATTTTTTTCTTATCTTGTGTCCAGTGGCCACCGTCAGGGGAAGGGCACTGTTACAAGCTGTGGTTGCAGCTTGTTTCTGTTTTCGTGTCTGTTAGACCAGTGTGTCAGGTTTTTTTTTTGTATCCCTTGTTTTGGATAGTCTGTATTTTGGGGTCCTTTGACCCCTCCTCAAGGGGGGGGGGGTACTGTTATGAGCCACGGCTGTGACTCATTCCTGTTTTGCATGTCAGTTAGGTATTTTATGTTATTCTTCTGTTCATGTTCCCCATGGGTGTCATGGGGTGCTCGGAACTCACCCTTAAGGAGGGGATACTGTTATGAACCACAGGTAGTGGTTCATTCCTATTTTATGTTTATTAGTTGTTTCGCAGGCCAGGATTTCCCGTTGCTCTGTTTAAGAGTACTCTTGGTTGCTGCCGCTGGTGAGTCTGTGTAATTGCAGCTTGTTCCCATGTGTTCAGCCTCACCTGGCTGCTAGTTGCATCTTGTCAGTTTGGAGTCATGCAACAGGGCAGCTGCATGAGATTATTAATTAGGCCTCTCTGTTATATGCTGGCTCAGTGCTATTCACAGACGCTGGTGATATTTCTGGGTTTCCAGTCTGCTTGAGTTCTGAGCTTGGTTCTTGCTAGTTCCTGAGCTTCCTGTGTCGATTCCTGTGTCAGTCCCTGTGTCGATTCCTATGTCTGATCCCGTGTCCTGCCGTGAGGCGTTCCTGTCCTGAGGTCCAGTACCTTTGCCTGTGCCTGGTCAAGTTTCTGGCTTCTTGGTGTCCACCGGTCTGTCGTTTGGGATTCTGCCTGTCCTCCAGTTCTGAGAGTCTGTGTCAGCAGCTTTGGGAGTTCCTGTTCGTTTGCCAGTATTCGTACCGGTTCCATGAGTAGTGGCACTGCCGCGTCCGTCGGCCTAGGCCGCTGTATTCCCTTATTATTTCTGTCACTGGTGTTTTGCAGAGGGTTCTGCTTATGCTGTCACCGCCGGTACACAAAAGTATTGTGTCGGCGTGTGGTCAGCATTTCCTTTGTTGTTCTTTTCCTTTGGCGGCAAGCCACACATACTTTGGTTTTAGGTTTGTTAGTAGCCCCTGGCCTTGTTGTTTAGTCAGAGGGCCCCTTGTTATCACCCTGTCTCGGTTCACTCTTTGTCTCTCATTAAGACCTGAGGGGGCATCAAAGTTGGGCAGACGTAATCCGCCCTTCAAACGCGGCTGCCATGGGCTCAAGCAACCATAGTCTCGCAAGAGTGCACTGACAGCACGGGCGAGACAATGGAGATAGGGCGCCAGGGGCTATTCCCTTTCCATTCCCCTTTCCCAGCATTACGTCCTGGTGCTCTGGACTCGCTTCATAACATCTCCCTTGTTCTGAGCACCAGGAACCTAACAGGAATACTACACATGACAGACAAGGGCGCCCAGGGAGAAGACAGAGAGCCAATCCACAACCCAAGGATTATGGCTCCTCAGCTTCTACATCAGATACAGACTTCTATGAAGGTACATCCGACACCCACAATTTTTTAGAGCAAGGAGCAGGTCGGCATATGGTGCACAGCCGTTTATTAAGAAGCGGCACAGACCGAATGCGAGGAGAGGGGGGTACAAACCGAAGAAGGGGACGTCGCAGACGCAATTAGACTTAGTGTTCAACCTCTCCAGTACCATCTTAGATGAGGCACAGCTCAAATTACTCTCTAGGGGTTTATCATTTGTCCCTACATGTCAACCCGATTCCTTTCGTCATGCTATCGATCAATATTAATTTGGGAGAACTCTCCGACTACGAGAGTTTTTCTCGGATCAACCTTCTAATACAGTTAGGACTCCATTTAGACCTAGGTCCGTCTTTGACCCTCCTTCATCCAATTCAAGTATACGCACTTTTCTCCGTTGTGTACAACAAGAAACCAAAGCCATGCCCACTAAACATGTATTTGACAATCTATCAGCCCCTGAACGTAGGGCGTTACGTCAGTTACATGACGCCCAACATTTAGTTTTTAGACCGGCCGATAAAGGCGGTGCGGTTGTGGTTATGGATTGGAGCGATTACGACTATGAGGTTAACAGACAATTGTCTGATACATCCACATATGAGCGGTTGGACCATAACCCCATGCCAAGGATTAAGAAAAAGATTGATAACATCATTAATTTTGGTTACGATCATCGCTGGATTACTGATGACCTTAGGGCATTTCTTACTGTTGACCACCCGAGATGTCCAGTGATTTATCTATTGCTGAAAATACATAAATCATTAGTACGACCACCTGGACGACCAATTATATCGGCTGAGGGTTCTTTGCTTCAACCACTGGCAAAATTTGTGGATAGTTTGTTACAACCATTGGTTCAGTTGATACCCAGTTATCTACGTGATACGGGGCATTTTCTCCAGAGTCTAACCAGGATCCATGTGACCAGTGACATGCTCCTAGTAACCATGGATGTGTGTTCACTGTATACGGTGATACCCCATGGGGAAGGTCTTCAGGTACTAAGACAGGCATTTGAATTAAAACCATGTGTAGAAATCCCGATGGATTTCCTGCTTGAGCTCATTGAGTTGGTACTGTCTAATAATCATTTTTTGTATAAGGATGATTACTTTATGCAATTGTCAGGCACTGCGATGGGGTCAAACTTGGCCCCATCGTATGCCAATTTGTACATGGCATGGTATTAGAAGACCTATATACAACCACAATATGGGCATAAGATCCTGTTCTTTCGCAGATTTATCGATGATATCTTTATGATATGGCAGGGAACACAGGGGGAGTTTGAGAATATGGTTAAGGAACTTAATACACTACCTAGTCCTATCCGTTTCACAGCCACATGTTCTGTATCTGAAATCAACTTCCTTGATGTTACACTAATGGTATCTGACTCTAGATTAATAACCACTCTGTTCCGCAAACCAACAGACCGGAATTCGATGTTACAGGCCACCAGTTTTCACCCACCAGCATTAAAGGACAGTCTACCAATTTCCCAGTACCTGAGGGCCATGAGGATTAATTCAGAAGTGGACCTCAGACACGTACAGTGTGCTGAAATCACCTCACGTTTCCTAGAGAGGGGATATTCGGCAGATACATTACGTAAATGTCTTGATAGAGCTACAGGTATATACACTGGCACTATTCAAAAGAAGAAGGCCACTGATAGGTTGATTTTCCCAATTCAATATGATGGGAACTCCTCTATGATTAATAAAATTGTACATCGTCATTGGCCGACCGTATCATCTGATGATGATATACCATTTAAGGGTACCAAGGCACCAATGATGGCGTATCGAAAGGGGGCCAATTTGAAGCAGTTATTGATGCGGCCCACGCTGTTTCCTAGGGAGCCTACAGGGAAGTGGACTTCCAACACAGTGATGCAGGCCAGACCAGGATGTTTCTCCTGTGGTAGCTGTACCACATGTCAATCTATGCTAACTGGGTCCTTTTTCAATCATCCCCATACGGGAAGGGTAATTAAAATTAGGTACCATTTACATTGTAGATTGGACCATGTGATTTACCTTCTCAAATGTCCGTGTGGATTATGCTATGTTGGGCTCACCACACGGAACTTTCGAGACCGTATGGCAAATCACAGGTCGTCCATCCACACAGCATTGCAGACTGGACAGACCGATAAACCAGTGGCTCGACATTTTCTGCAGGCACGACATCAGGTAGCGAGCCTGAAATGTAGGCTTATAGATTGGATACCAACGAGATCCACCGGGGGCGACAGAATACTGGCCCTCAAACGTCGAGAAAGCTATTGGATACATGCTTTAGATACCGTGACTCCAAGAGGCCTAAATGAGGGTAATCCCCTCAATGTATTCCTATAGGCCCCGGTACTGGGTTCTGATCTGGTGGAGGGTGGTCTGTAGGTGTTACGCTTAACAACCAGTGACTATAAGCACCGGTGATTTGGTCACTCATGTTATAGCTATATTGGGGAGGTAGTATAAGTACCGATGCCTCATGTATACCTGTGTATAATATTTAGAGTACATAGTGGTTCAGTACATTTTTATTTATTTGTTTTTTTCATTTTCTATCTGTATTTTTTTATGTTTTATTTTTGCTGTCTGTCTATTTTTTCTGAGTTTATGAGTTTTTTTCTAATAAGGGATAGTATGCATACATGGTTCGCACTTTCTGTGAACTCACCGGTCCTTGGTTGACTACACGCCCTGCATATATGCAGTTTATTTAATCATCGATTATGGGTACCTTTTACAATTAGGGGGTGGATATATACGATTAACCCCAGGAGTCAGTTTTTGAACAGTAACTCGCCAATATATGGTTAGTTGTATGACGGAGGCCTTTTGGTGTACGTCAGACATTCCCATGGATATTAGAACCATTTGTGATTGATTTGAGACATATACGGTACCCCTATTGATTGTACCTGATGACTCTTTATATGGATAGATTCCTCATGTGGAATATTAATTTTAGAGTTGAATGTTTGCCCATTTGATAACTTCACTGTAGAACCTGATTTATAATTTGTTAATAATGTTGTTGGTTTGTTTAATGAGAGAGACGGCGTTCTCACTGCCGTGGAACGCATTTGGAGACATAGTTCCGCTCCGATGGCATGCACGGTGACGCGACTTCCGGACGCGTGTTCGCCGTTGTGGAATGCACCGCCACGTCACTTCCGCCTTGGTGGAACGCAAGGTAACGTGACGGCTGGTCTCTGGTTTACCGGTGTTGTGGCCGGCATTGTCGGATGGTGTATGGGGACAGCGGGACTCGGGTTGGTTCTCGACCCGGGTCTGTGGAGAGGGTTGTAACAGTGGGTAGTTATTTTGTGCAGTCCTGGGGACCTGGTTGCTTGTTTTCCCCAGCACCGCGTCACTTCCGGCCGGCACGCTATTTAAGCATACTCTGCAGTCAGGAGAGTCATGCAGCCACACACATGATGTCTCCAGTTCTGAGTAAGTTGATCATTACATTGTGGGTTGTTCTAATGACTAATTTTGGATATGGATTAACTCTGGACCTCTTTTCAGCATTGTGAATGGTTACATCCTTGGCTGCATCCAGGTGTGAGAATGACTGTTTATTAGGTAATCTCTACGTTTCCTTGTTTATGTATAAGTTGGACAATACACCAGTGGGTGCTGGTAGAGTGGTAACTTCAAACTATATCCATATTCTTTTTATATTCTAGTGGTATGGACAGTAAGTCTTGTGTGGCCTGTCTGAGATGTCCCCGTATAGTATCATATGCAATTGATATTGTATGAGGCGGACGATATGTTACAGGTATGGGTCATCTACAATTGATTAGGTGGAGGTGATTCACCCGGGTGACAACTTAATATAGTATACACACCCGGTTTTATCAAAAAATTTTTAAAATGAAAGCTTTTTTCCATATTGTGGTGTGTGGTTTCCCAGGGACCGGTGAGACCTGTAATTCTGATTGTGATTATTGTCCTTGCAGATATTTATCTTTTCTACTACTATCATTGAATATTTGATATGCTGTATCACCGGTCTTGAGAAAGGCCTGTCAACAGGCCGAAACGTCGACATTAAAAACTACGGTGACGTGATTGTTCCTGACTGATTGGTTTTTATACAGCGAGAGTGCATCCCCACTTTGTGGACATTTCTTATATATATATATATATATATATATATATATATATAAAATTAAATATATATACACACATATACATATACATATGATTGGCCTCTTATTTTCCAAGAGTTAAGTTTACTCACTTGCATCAGTCTATGCTGTTTGTGTAGCTCAGTATTACTGGTGTATTTAGAATGGGTGCAGTGTGTGCGCAGGCTCCAAGGTCCAGGGGTCCCATACCGCGCACTCTGCACACATTTTTTTCAATACTTACCCTCCGGAGTCCCACGGCGTGGTGGCCATTTTCCCGGTGTTTTGCACATGCACAATAGGAAAATCACTGAGAAAATGGCCGCCACACCATTTTCCCGGAGATTAATAATTATTAATAACTAGGTGATTCATCGCGCCCAAGGGCGCTCTTCACACCATCGTAAGGGGCTATGCCCCCTTAACCCTTGCACACCCTTGTGGCATGCAATATTTGTATTATATGGAGTATTACCTCCAATCATAATTGTGCGAGTGGTTAAATATTGCACGGACAAAGGACGTGCAATGGTTAAGGGGTCGTAGCCCCTTGCAATGGCGTGAACAGCGCACGCAGGGCCTGATGAATCACCTAGTCCGGAGCCACCGTGGGTGGGGGAGGGACAGGTGCGGGTGTGCTGCAGGTGGTGAGGGGGTCTGGAATCCCCTCGGGTGGTGGAGGAGGGGTGTGCGGGTGTCGCGGATGGAGCCCGGAGGTACTGCGAGTGGGGGAGGGGCGGGTAATACTTCTCCTGGAAGCAGCTAAGCTGCTGTCCTCCCTTGGCAGTGGCTCTTCCGGAGACTCGCACAGCAGTCAAGCAGCCAGTCACCAGTAGCGGATCTTGCCACGGGCAAGCAGGACTTTTGCCCGGGGCGCCACCCTCCGGAGGACGCCGGCGCCATCCGGAGGGCGCTGCACCATGGCAAGATCCGCTGCCGCTGTGCCGTGTGCGATGGAGAGGACCTTTACGCGTCTAGTTTCCCTTCGTGGAGAGGACCTTTGCTGTGCGGTGCGCGATGACGTCATCGCGCACCGCACATCATTTCAGCGGCGCTACTACTGTACAGGGGGCGTAACTGACCACGCCCCCTGTATGAAGCCACGCCCTATTGTCCGCCCGGGGCGCTGAAAACGCTCGAGCCGGCCCTGCCAGTCACTATTATTAGCGCCGGTGTCCCAATGCGCCGCATTACAGAGAAGAAGATGCACTCAATAAATTACAGCTCCCAGCAGCTCTTAGCGCCAAAATGCTTCAGAACTGACTGACTGCCTGAATCAATATAAAACGTGAGTGCTGTGTGCAGTGTCAGTGACACTGCGCACCCACTGCACTGTCACCTTTTACATTGATTCAGCGTCCAGACATTACCCTCCGCGATATCATCCACTCTATCCGTTACATTAGCCATCTTAGGGCTTCCAGGCCGGCAGCCCAGGTGCTGTGTTGCGGAGTCAGGGCCTCTGGGGATCTGGGCGCGGCTGTGGCGGGGAGTCATTTCTGAGACATCACGCGCAGAGTAGGCTCCGGGGCTCAGAAAGTATGCAGCGTAGGGGGCAGGCGGACTGGCAGCAGGACATAGGACACTGCAGTAAAAGGTTTTTTTTCCCTATCTACAACGCAGAGACTTGCTGCAGATGCAGTGGCATACCCTCCAGCTGTACCTTTTTGGCAGGTACAAATCCTTTTTTTTATGGTCTGTATCAATTATTGGCTTAAAGTATAGGAAAAGGGGTTGATCGTAGCTGTGCTAAATTTAACACAGCTACGATCATGTTCCCAGACATGCGGGGGGACGCCCAGCACAGGGTTAGCCCGCCCCGCATGTCTGTCCGCCCCCCCTCCACCCGCGCACAAGTACAAAAGCATTGCACAGCGGCAATGCTTTTGTGCTTGCTGAGTAACTCCTGGCCAGCGCAGCTCCTGCGGCTGGCCGGGAGTTGTTCGTCGCTGCCCCTGGTCGCAGCAGCTGCGTGTGATGTCACGCTGCGGCCCGCCCTCTGCATGGTCCGGCCACTCCTGCATTGGCCGGACCGCACCCCCATAACGGCGGCCAAATGCCGCCGTGCCGCCCCCTCCCGCCCAGCGACCACCTCTGCCTGTCAATCAGGCAGAGGCGATCGCTAGGGAATGATGGCCTTCAGCTGTCTGGCATGCGCCGGCGCCGCGCAGATCCGACCCTATCGCTGCACTGCGATAAACTGCAGCGAGCGATCGGGTCGGAATGACCCCCTTTATGTGTAAATTGTTGGAGGGTATGTTGTTGCAGATGGAATGGGCCTGTTTTGGTGTTTGGATCCGGCTCTGAAGCTCCATCAGCCCCATTGTTAATCCTGCTCTGAGAACACACAGCAGCCAAACGGCAGAGCCTCCCATTGGATGTAACCTGTGTGGGAGAGCGTTTCTCGCCCAATCAGCTGTGGACTGGGTGTGATAGACCTGCTGCTAACCCAATGAGAGCTCCTAGCCATGCCCAGCGTTATACACACAGTCACAGAGTTGCAGATCTGGACTATATTATATAGGAGATTGGTTTTTATAAGGGTAGAAACATAACAGACAAAAAGCCGTAATTGTTTCCCAGAGAAGGTAGTAACCCCAGATAAGCTCTGAATACCCAGTGGGTAAATCATTAACTGTAAAGACTTGCCATTTAAGTGATGTTCTTAGAAGTGACAGCTCTGGTATTGTTCATTGCCTTTAAAAAGGAATTCACCCCCTCTGGCATTTATACATTTTTTATATCATGGAATTAAAATAGATTTATTCTGGAGTTCTCGCTATTTTTTATCAACACAAATTATTCTGTAATCCTTAATCAAAAGGCAGCTCACCTCCGCACGGTGAGGTAGAACCCTAGAAATATACAACACATCCCTTCTTTCATTTAAATCATTTTTCTCGACAAAGAGAAATCTAATTTATGTGCCCTATCCTCCCTTGTTTCTTTCCAGAACCATTACCCTGTGTTTCTGCAGCTCCAGCTCCTCGGTGTCTCTACAGCTTCAGCCAGCCCCCTTCAGTCTCTCCAGTGTTTAAGTGTCTCTCCAACTCCAGCCAGCCCCCTTCTGTCTCTCCATTCAGCCCCATTTTGTCACTGCACCACCCCGCTGTCTGTCCAGCTAGCCCAATCTCTCCAGCCAGCTCCCTTCTGTGTCTCCACCCAAACCCTTCTTTTTCTCTAGCCAGCCATATTCTGTGTCTCCAGCCAGCCCCATGCTGTCTCTCCAGACCCACAGTGTACCTCCAGCTACAGCTATCCCTGCAGTGTCTCTCCAGCCAGCCCTGTAGTGTCTCTCCAGCCAACCGATGTCTCCAGCCAGCACTCTTCGGTCTCTCCAGCCAGCCTGCTTTTGTCTCCAGCCCTGCAGTGTCTCTCCGCTTCCAGCCAACCCGCTTCTGTCTCCAGCCCCACAGTGTCTCTCCAGCCAGTCTCCTTCTATGTCCCCAGCCAGCCCCCTTCTGTCTCTAGCCCTGCAGTGTCTCTCCACTTTCAGCCAGCCCCCTTGAGTCTCTATCTCCGCAGTGACTCTCCAGCCAATCTCCTTCTGTCTCCACATAGCCCCCATCTGTTTCTCGAGCCATCCCCCTTCTGTCTCCAGCCCTACATTGTCTCCGCTTCAGCCAGCCCCCTTGAGTCTCCAGCCCCACGGTGTCTCACCAGCCAGTCCCCTTATGTCTCTCCAGGCCTAGAGTGTTTTCCCCACTTCCAGCCAAACCACTTCTATACCCAGTCCCACAGTGTCTCTCCAGCCAGTCCCCTTCTGTCTCTCCAGCACCACAGTGTCCACTTGCAGCTAACCCACTTATGTTCCCAGTCCCACAGTGTTATTCCAGACACTCCCCTTCTGTACTTTCTGTGTCTTCTGGCTGAATAATGTTATTCCAAGTATTCCTTTTTATCTGGGTGTTCCTTGGGGTAGATTTACTAAATCATGCATTGTCAAGCCTCCGATGACCCATAGCTTTGACCAACCGCCCATTAGTCTGAGATTTTAGGACAGGGTTGGTGCATAAAATTCCTCAGCTGATCAGATGTATCTGTTAAAGAACATCTGCCAGCACTGGGTCTAAATTTTCATATTGAATTTTCTTTTAAACTATTCAAAACTCCCAAGGTTTTTAACCTTTTGGACAATTCAACATATCCTGTCCGTCCCAGTTCTGTTTTGCTGCCATGTATTCAGAGATTGGCCTGTTCCTGAAAAGCAGGGCTGTAGAAAGGATTCTGGGGCCCCAGAAATGAAAGGGGCGTGGCCTAATTTTGGGGATGTGGCCCCTTTAAAAAAATGTAGGAAGTAGTTTTTATACGCTGCAAAGCGGCGCCGACCTGTAGTGAGGGGGGACCTCTGCCGGGGGCAGATCCAGGAGGGGGGCATGATCAGTGCGATCGCTCACTCCCCCTCCTTCCAGTCAGAGGAGACTGCAGCTCTTAGCGACAGCAGCCTTGCTGGACCTACTGCAGTCCAGCAAACAGCAATGTATGCTTGGCTGGAGAAAGAGACTGCCGGTTGACATGTAAAGGGAAGGGGGGAGAACTGGGGTGCATGGACCCGAGTCCCTGCCAGGCCCCTCCAAGAAGCCTGGGCCCGCCTCCCCCCCCACCCCTTACCCACCACCACCCTTCCTCGGCGCCACTGCTGGCAGGCAATTTTACTTAGTTACAAAGAAGATAACTTCATTTTCACTGGCAATTCCAAAGTGAACTTACTTTGTCCTGTATTTTAGGACATTACTGTCATAGAATCCAAGGGCAGGAATGGGACATTTCCGGAATAGAAACTGCAGACATTCATCAATTGCTGACTGTGTACAATATTCTGCTGAAGGTTATATGCTGGGGGGGATTGTCTTCAGTAGCACATTTTCCTGCTCTTAAGATCGTTAAACAACAATGACATTTGTAAAGTACTGTAAGGCTGAGTTCCATGTAATGAAAGCAATTTGCATTTCACTTGAACATTTGTCATATTTGTCTCATATTGTCCAATGGACTAGCAAAAATATCCGTATTTTTTTGTTTCGTTTTTTACTAAATATTTTGTTGCCTGAAATTTTTTTAATTTATATAGTTATTGGTGCAGTGCCACATATGAAACTGACATTCAGGGGTATATTTACTAACGGTCTAAATTGATCTAAACCAATGTTGTGTTTCGGGGGGAGGGGGGGGGTGGTTGGATCATAGGGTCGACTGTAACTAGGGCGACAGTCATTAGGCCTATCACTATTGGTCGGCAGTGAGTAGGCCGACACGGTCATTAAGTCAACATGTACAAGGTCGACATGGAAATAGGATGACATGAGGTTTTGTTTTTTGTGTTTTTGTTGTTGTTTATTTCGTAAAGTGACCGGGAACCCTAATTAGTGCACCGTGGGGGTCATTCCGAGTTGTTCGCTCGTTGCCGATTTTCGCAATGGAGTGATTAAGGAGAAAATGTGCATGCGCATGGTACGCAGTGCGCATGCGCTAAGTATTTTTGCTCAAAACTTAGTAGATTTACTCACGTCCGAACGAAGAATTTTCATCGTTGAAGTGATTGGAGTGTGATTGACAGGAAGTGGGTGTTTCTGGGCGGAAACTGACCGTTTTCAGGGAGTGTGCGGAAAAACGCAGGCGTGCCAGGATAAAACGTGGGAGTGTCGGGAGAAACGGGGGAGTGGCTGACCAAACGCAGGGCGTGTTTGTGACGTCAAACCAGGAACGAAATGGGCTGAGCTGATCGCAGTGTAGGAGTAAGCAGGGCCGGTGCTAGGGTGTTCGACGCCCTCCTGCAAACTACAAATTTGCGCCCTCCCATAATGTACAAAGGTACAGTGCACATAATGCTTTTACACATAATGTAGTAGTGCCGCTTACACAAGTAACACCCCCTGTAGCAGTGACACTTACACACGCATCACCCCCTGTACCAGTGCCGCTTACACACGCAACGCCCCCTGTACCAGTGCCGCTTACACACGTAACGCCCCCTGTACCAGTGCCGCTTACACACGTAATGCCCCCTGTAACAGTGCCGCTTACACACGCAACGCCCCCTGTACCAGTGACGCTTACACACGTAACGTCTACTGTACCTGTGCCGCTTACACACGTAATGCCGCCTGTACCAGTGCCGCTTACACACGTAACGCCCCCTGTACCAGTGCTGCTTACACACGTAATGCCCCCTGTACCAGAGCCGCTTACACACGTAACGGGTTCACTATGATATGCCAGCGGTCGGGCTCCCGGCATACCGGCGCCGGGAGCCTGACCTCCGGCATACCGACAGTGTGGCGACCGCAAATGAGCCCCTTGTACCAGAGCCACTTACACACGTAACGCCCCCTGTACCAGTGTCGCTTACACACGCAACGCCCCCTGTACCAGAGCCGCTTACACACGTAACGCCCCCTGTACCAGAGCCACTTACACACATAACGCCCCCTGTACCAGAGCCGCTTACACACGTAATGCCGCCTGTACCAGTGCCGCTTACACACGTAACGCCCCCTATAGCAGTGACGCTTACACACGTAATGCCCCCTGTACCAATGCTGCTTACACACGTAATGCCCCCTGTACCAGGGCCGCTTACACACGTAACGCCCCCTGTACCAGAGCCGCTTACACACGTAACGCCCCCTGTACCAGAGCCACTTACACACGTAATACCCCCTGTACCAGTGCCGCTTACACACGTAACGCCCCCTGTACCAGAGCCACTTACACACGTAACGCCCCCTGTACCAGTGCCGCTTACACACGCAACGCCCCCTGTACCAGTGCTGCTTACACAGGTAACGCCCCCTGTACCAGTGACGCTTACATGTAACGCCCCCTGTACCAGTGACGTTTACACACGTAACGCCCCCTGTACCAGAGCCGCTTACACATGTAACGCCCCCTGTACCAGAGCCGCTTACACACGTAACGCCCCCTGTACCAGTGCCGCTTACACACACAACGCCCCCTGTACCAGTGCTGCTTACACAGGTAACGCCCCCTGCACCAGTGACGCTTACATGTAATGCCCCCTGTACCAGTGACGCTTACACACGTAACGTCCCCTGTACAAGTGACGCTTACACACGTAACGTCCCCTGTGCAAGTGACGCTTACACACATAACGCCCCCTCTACCAGTGATGCTTACACACACAATGCCCCGTCTACCAGTGATGCTGCACGGTCATGCATATACCACATACACATATACATACACACACATACTGTACATACATCACACACACACAGACACACACACACACACACACACACTTTCTCATTCACTCTCCCTAAACTCACCATCTGGCTGGCCGGCTCTGTATTCTGCTTTCTGACTTCCTCTCTCAGCATGGCCATGGTCCCGTGTAGCTCCGCCCCTCAGCGCCGGTAAGCTCCACCCCTTTTTCAGACAGGAGTTGCTGGACACACACAGACACTGGGGACTGGACTACTGTCAGCCAGGGAGGCAAGGGGAAGCTTCATGCTGCCGGCGCCGCTGCCTGTCAAACAGTGTGCATAGCAGGGAGAGCGCCTCTACAACCCTGGCGCCTACCTGCTTTGCATCCCTTTGCTGAGCGGGTAGCGCCGGGCCTGGGAGGGAGGTAGCTGACGCTTCACGCTGCTGGCGTGGCTGCCATCATACAGGTGCAGGCAGTGGGGAGGAGTGGGAGGAGAGAAGAGGGAGGAAGGGAGCTGATGCTACACGCTTCCGATGCGGCTGCCATCATACAGGTGCAGGCAGCGATACGGAGGGGGAGGAGAGAGGAGGGAGGAAGGGAGCTGATGCTACACGCTTCCGGTGCGGCTGCCATCATACAGCTGCAGGCAGCGATACGGAGGGGGAGGCGAGAGGAGGGAGGAAGGGAGCTGACGCTACACGCTACTGGTTCGGCTGCCATCATACAGGTGCAGGGAGGGGTTGGAGGAGAGAGAAGGGAGGGAATAGCTGACGCTACATGCTGCCGGCGTGGCTGCCATTATACAGATGCAGGTAGCGGGAAGGAGGGGGAGGAGAGAGGAGGGAGCTGACGCTAGAAGAGCTGCTTCACACTGCCGGCGCCACTGCAATCATACAGTTTGATATGTGCAGTGGCAGCCGGAACTTAAGCAACAGCTGAGTAGCAGAGTGGGTAGAGCGCATATCCAACCAAGCGCCGCCCCGCTTTGTATACTCTGCTCCAACTATACCCTAAAACCATAAAAACCCAAAATTTAATGTACATGTAGCCTTTATTTATTATGAATATAACCCCAAATGTGGTGGTACCAGGAACTGGTCAGTATAGATAGATGTATAGACCTACATCTGTATGAGCCTGTTTATGTATATATCTCTATTTATATATATATATATATATATATATAGGTGTGCAAGTGTATGTAATTATATATATATATATCCATTTATATGTGACTATAATATTGGCCATCATTCCGAGTTGTTCGCTCGCAAGCTGCTTTTAGCAGCTTTGCACACGCTAAGCCGCCGCCTACTGGGAGTGAATCTTAGCTTATCAAAATTGCAAACGAAAGATTCGCAATATTGCGAAAAGACTTCTCTGTGCAGTTTCTGAGTAGCTCGAGACTTACTCTTCCAGTGCGATCAGTTCAGTGCTTGTCGTTCCTGGTTTGACGTCACAAACACACCCAGCGTTCGCCCAGACACTCCTCCGTTTCTCCAGCCACTCCCGCGTTTTTCCCAGAAACAGTAGCGTTTTTTTTCACACACTCCCATAAAACGGCCTGTTTCCGCCCAGAAACACCCACTTCCTGTCAATCACATTACGATCACCAGAACGAAAAAAAAACCTTGTAATGCCGTGAGTAAAATACCTAACTGCATAGCAAATTTACTTGGCGCAGTCGCAGTGCGAACATTGCGCATGCACAGTTAGCGGAAAATCGCTGCGATGCAAAGAAAATTACCGAGCGAACAACTCGGAATGACCACTTTTGTCCTTTATGTTAATTTGATATTATTATATATGTGATGTGGTAAATATGAGAAAGCCATTAGGTATTTTCAGGACATTTTACTTATCAATCGCTAAGTCTTATAATTATTACTACTAACTGGAATGACCACCTTTGTCCTTTAATATCTATATATCTATATATTCTACTGTGTTATCTTATGTCTATGGGGACATCCTATAGACACCTCCAACTATAGTACTGCCTCAATAAGCAGCAGGGCACGAGGAACAGTTGAAGACAGCTCGTGCTGTCGGCGGGAAAATGGGTATTCACGAGGATGGGGACTGCTCTCGTGGCCCCTGGGGCTCCTGTATAAAAGGGAGAGCAGAAGCGCTGAAGGGAATTCGTGTGTGCGCCTCTGAGGGAGATGCTCCTACCTCTCCCTGCCCGCCACAAAGAGCTGTACTGTAGACATTGGCGGTGCAGTGGAGCTGAGGGGTTTCTTCAACGAGCGATAGCACACTGAAGATATTGGAGCCACAAGCGGCTGGCTACAGGAATCCGAACAGCAAAGAGCCGGAGCAGTAGAGAGCAGCACCATCCGCTGTGATCTACATGAAGTCGTAGCAGCGGAGAGCCAGAGAAGCAGAGACCGGAGCGATCAGCGGCTATCTGCGGAAGCCGGGCGCAGCGGAGATCCGGAGAAGAAGAGGCTGGAGAGATCAACAGCGGGAGCCTGGAAGAGCTGAGAGCCGGGGGAGCGGAGATCGGCGCGGCCAGCGGTGATCAGCGGGAGCCATGAAGAGCTGAGAGCCGGGGGAGCGGAGACCGGCGCGGCCAGCGGTGAACAGCGGGAGCCGTGAAGAGCTGAGAGCCGGAGGAGCAGAGACCGGTGCAGCCAGCGGTGATCATCGGGAGCAAGAGCCAGGGGAGCGGAGACCAGCGCGGCCAGCGGTGATCAGCGGGAGCTGTGAAGATCAAAGCAGCAGTTACCAGCATCAAGGCAAGGCAGAGATCACCTTCTATTCTGCGCTGGCCAAGGTCAGTGTAACATCCAAACCCAGAAACGCCGCTGATCCCCATCCAAGCCTATGCTACTAAGTATAGTAGAGCCGATCCACTGCCCACCAATGAGACGCTAGGTGGGCGGGGCTACACCATTAATATCGTGAGTGTCAGGAGGCACTCACCGAAGACATCGAAGGTCTGTAACGCTATTTATATTGTGCACCTCTTCACTATAGACTCCACTATAGGCACACAAAGTACGGTAGTGGCAGCTATATGTACTATCTATTAACTATCATTCACTACCTGCGTACAGCCAAGTTGTATTTAAATTTCAATAGGGAACTATAACAATACAGGCTGTGGACAAAACAAAGCGTACCTTGGTACATTATGGAGATAAGCCTTATCATCTAAGCTCGATTCCTGGCTATCTATATTTACTGCGGCTACAACCTACTAGAGATCTATAGTAGAGTACTGCATGTGGGGATTTTAAGTTACAGACAAGAACAGAACTAGGAATTCAACCCAGGGAATTCTGTCAGCCTAGACTAAAAGGATACAGTTGCTTTATTTGTAGCAGTATAAGTTCAGTGCAGCATTACTGGATACATACTACAGCAAAAGTATCAAAGTTATATTTGGGGATGAATCTTACTCCTGCTCCCAGTTAACTATTCTTGAGGCAGTTTGACAGTCTACACAGTGGATATATGCCTTACTTTCCAATGAGTAACCGCAGCATTAATGTAATATTAAAAGGAGAATTATTCATTACAGAGTTTCTGAAGTCTAACTCATAGGAAATACTTTGCTCTGTATCGAAATCTATAAAATATATATGCATATATATTTAGTCACCCACGTACTCAAAGGATAATTGCAGAGGATAACCCCAGCTGGTTCAAGGGTGGATTCCAAGAACTATTGTGGACTATATTTCAATGTGGTACTGAAATATATTTCTGTAATGATAGAGTTATGTATACTTTAATTGTTATAATATATAAATTTATACAGCTATAAATATATATCTGAGTATGGTTATTAAGAATGTTATCTCTAGGGTATCATCTAATATGAATTAACTACACATAGGGGTTTATATGCATTAAAGTGTAATATATATATCTATAAATATATGTATGGTATTGCTAATGTATTTAAGTAAACGATAAAGCCGATGTTGTCTAGTACATTACTTACCTCTGTCTGTAGAGTGGAGATGAGTTGAAGACCATTAAGAGAAGTATGTAAACCTGTAAAGAAAACAAAAGGTATAGAATATTAGGAGGGACTATTGTAACCTATTATAGCTATATATATATATATATATATATATATATATATATCTTCATCTGTAATACAGGGTATTCCCAAATCTACCCTGAGCCTAATTACTGTGAGTGAATAGGATAAAGATTTGGGTGGAGGCACAACATTAGGTGTAACACATACTAGCATATCACCCCGGAGATAAGGGTTACATACACATCAGTGATAATAGTAAAAGAACATATCCAACTACAAGTTGTTTAATAGACAAACCCCCCCCCCACACACACACACACACACACACACACACACACACACACACACACACACACACACACCATATACTTAGTGAGGTGGAAGAGGAAGGCTCTTTGGTTTCTGATCCTGCACACCCTGAAGGAGGAGAGGAGGAGGAAGGGACTTGGGGAGGAGAGGGGTCAGTGATAGTTTCATGGAATAGAAGGGAGGGAGTGGAGCCTCCAGGAGAGGAGGCTAGCGATAGGTTAATGGAGGGAAGGGGCGGAGCCTTGTGGGGTGAAGGGGTGGGGTCTCGCGGGAGAAGGGGCGTGGCCTCGGTAAAATAGACATTGTGACTGACATCGGGACCTACTCGACTCACACACAGTATACCGCACACTGACTGTAGTCATGGGCAAAGTGATTCACTGAACTGAGTTGAGACACATGACTCAGTTCAGTGAAGTGTCTGAGTCAGTGTCTCGGCACATGAGTCATGACTCATTTGTATTGGAATGTGTTGCAGAGACTGCACATGAATCAGTGAGTTCCCAGTGCTGGCAGATTAGTGCTGGACTCATGGAGTTATTCAGCTGCAGTGATTGTGCAGTGTATCTGGGGGAGGCAGCTGCTTATGCACTGATTGTTAATAATATATTAACATAGATTCAGTGTTATGTTGATATATTATTAATAACCACTGATTGCATACTAGTTACAGAATATGCACATTACTTCTGGCTGAGGAGAGAAAGCTTAACAGCCATGAAACACATCATTCAGTCTGTAACTAAACCAAATAAAACATTTTTTTTTACTTTGCATACTTTGCTAATTGGATGATTTTAGTTAGGTGGGCTTTTTTTTAGGTGGGCTTGGATTTATTATATTATCCACTATCTAGCCTCCAGGGAGTTTGCCACCCACAATCACATTGAGCAGGAACAGTGAGTTGAGAACACTGTACCACAGGGGCTCCACCTCATGCAGGCTTATACTGCATGAATCAGATCCATCCACTGAATCACTGAGTCTACACAGTGTACAACTGTCTCAACTTACTGTCAGACTCAGGATGAATCATGATTCATGACATGGATCAGGCACAGCAGCACAGCACTCACTGACTGGTGAGTCGTGACTGCTCCCTCCCCCCTCCCACTGTGTGTCACCTGGTATAGCCGCTGGCCAATCACAGCTAAAGACACTCAGCAGAAGACACTGACTGAAGGACACACTAGAGATGGGCAACTCGGCTTTTTTCCGTGAGCGGCTCTGAACGGTTCAGCTCATGGAAAAGAGCCGGTTCTTTTGAACGGCTCACGGCTCACTAATTACATTAATATTGGTATTCGGTATACCATACTTGTAAGTGTCCCTTTACAACATTGTTTAGCCATATAGTAGGTGACCTGCACAACTTCCCTGTTTGGTTAACCTTGTCTCATTCCTCTCCTCCCCACCCAGGGGTCTAATCTTACAAGACCTTACATTTGTGCACCTGGGAAACCCAGACCAGCGTCACTGAGTCACTCACAGTCACTCACAACACCCGGCGGCGGAGGCGCGCGTGCCCTGTTGAGATCATGATGACTCATGAGAAGAAGAACGGACTCGCAGCGCTCCTCCCGGCATCAGGCAGGAAGTGGAACAGAGCCGGCGCAGTGAGCTGCGGTTCTTCACTGAGTCAGTGTGTATAAGAACCGCAGCTCACTGCGCCGGCTCTGTTCCATTGACTCAGTGAAGAACCGTGCAGCTCACTGCGCCGGCTCAGTTCCACTTCCTGCCTTGAGCCGGGAGCGAGTCACTCACTCCGTTCTTCTCATGAGTCATGACATGCAAATTAGCTACAGACAGAGGGAGCTGCTGCTCAGCTGACAGTGACACAGCCTGGTGAACTGGTTAGAGAACCGCCGTTCACTTGAAACGGCTCACGGCTCACCCGGCTCACTCCGTAGAGCCGGCTCAAAAGAGCGGCTCAATAGTGAGCTACACATCTCTAGGACACACTGAGTTTCCTCCCTCTGGCTGAGAGAGGCTGCTGCTGCAGCTGTCTCGACTCATTAAACAGTGAGTGACTCGAATCATTCATACTTCCTGATGATTCGAGTCACTGTGTTGAGACAGTGAGTCAGTAGCCATCTCTACACTGACTGAGCACAGCCTGAAAGCCACAGCTGCAGCATGGTCCGGGATCTCTGTGAGAGCTGGGCAGTGTGTCCCTTCTGTAGGCTCTGCTCAAGCTGCACAGTGTCAATCATGGTTCTAGAGCCGCTGCCCCCTGCTGCTGTTGGCTGGAAACATCAGTGGGCGGCCCTCCCGCCTCCCTAGTCAATGCCGAGGAGGAGCTGCGTTTTATTTATGCTGCCGCCGTATCACAGACGCAGCGTCAGCCGGCGACAGCAGTCATGTACCGCAGCAGAGCAGAATGGCAGAGCAGGGAGAGCGCCTCTACAGGTCAGCGCCTCCCTGCTTTGCAGGACTTTGCTGAGCGGGTAGCGCCGGGCCTGGGAGTAAGTCTGGAGCTACTCAGAAACTGCTAAGAATTTTCTATTCGCAATTCTGCTATGCTAAGATACACTCCCAGACGGCGGTGGCCTAGCGTGTGCAATGCTGCTAAATTCTGCTAGCGAGCGAACAACTCAGAATGACCCCCCATGTCCCCTCGCATGGCTCGTTACTATTCCCAGTCGTAGTCCACGTGGATAGTAAAGTATGGAAAAGTTTAAAAAAAATTTTTTTTTTTTTTAAAAACTCATGTCGACCTTTTTTCCATGTCGACCTTGTACATGTCAACCTAGTGACATTGTCGACCTATAGGCCATGCCGACCTAATGAGCGTCGATCTAAGTGCAGTCGGCCTAAAGACCGGATCCCGTTTCGGGGGCTAGAACACACGTTAAATAACATTTAAAAATCAATAGAAAAAAGTTGTCTGTTAGTAAATGTGTGTTTTTAGCCTGAAACACAACATGATTTTAAATCGGTAAAAATCAACCTACAGTATAGTAAATAAACCCCTTTTCTCACTAATTTCTCATTAGCTGGTGAATGCTAATGTGAAGGACATATGCAAAAATGGAGACGTCAATTCCATGTCTCACACACTGATATTTCTCTATAGTGACATTACTACCGCATCTACGATTCTCAGTTCTACAGGAAATACTGTGTTTACACCATAATGGAGTCTGTGAGCAGTGCTGTCACACTGGCCCTCATCTCCAGCCCATGCTTGGTTGTATTTAGGGTCTTCATTTATTGTTTTCATTCTTTACTTCCAAATGAAATCCACTACTATGGGCCTAATTCAGACCTGACCGTAGCCGTGCAAAATTTTGCACGGCTACGATCAGTTACTCAGACATGCAAGGGGATGCCCAGCACACGGCTAATCCGCCCCGCATGTCAGGCCCTACCTCTTCCCCCTCCCACACAGGTCCAAAAGCATTGCACGGCGGCAATGCTTTTGAACCGGAAGAGTAGCTCCCTACCAGTGCAGCTCCTGCGCGCTGGCAGGAAGCTGCCTGTCGCTGTCCGGGTCACAGAGGCTGTGTGTGACATCCGCAGCCGCCACGCCCCCCCCCCCCCTCCCCGCACGCCTGCGTTGCCCGGACCGCGCCCCTAAAACGGTGGCCCAACGCCTCCGGCCTGCCCCCACCCGCCCAGAGACCACCTGTGCCTGTCAATTAGGCAGAGGTGATCGCAGGGCTGAGATGGCCATCGGCTGTCTGGCACGTGCCGGCGCACTGCAGCGCCGCCGCATGCGCAGTTCAGATCTGATCGGCTGCTGTGCGAAAACACACAGCAGCGATCAGGTCTGAATTAGGCCCTATTTCTGGTACCGATAATAGGACTTTTGAAAAATGTTTTTAATGGCAGACATAATCATGAATTGATGTGCTTTTATGTTATTTTCAGCCTGAAAGAAAAAGTATGGCCTGCAGCATAACATCTTGATTTAAAGTTACCTTTCCCAGATCCTGATTTCAAAGCTGATAGAGTTGCGAGCAAAAAAATAAAGCAAGTTACTTTGCACCTGGATCACACCATTGGCATTGGAATTATTATTTTTTTATTTTATTGCGGCTGTTAGTAATGGGCACCCGTGGATAGAGTCCGACTGTGTATCACCGTAGAAGATGGATTGTGTGTTGTTGTGTCTAATCCTACACTATCGTCTTCAAAGAAAATGGATAATACTCAAACAGATGGGTGTTTGAAATCCAGTATCCCTCAAAGGCATAGAGATGCTGGACAAAAGGGGACCAATCGTGTGGTATATCACAGTTTTGAGGGGGGGGGGGGGGGGGGGTTAACATCCTCACAAAAGGTGGAGTCTACAATAGTTTTTCTGTAAGTGTCTTCTTAATGGAAGGGTGTTCGTACTGTACTCACATTATCAGCGTGAAGTTCTCCTCCCATAAAGGTATCTTTGGACCCGGTTCTATGTGTGGTAGTTACTGGCCCTCAGATGAGGATTTTTTTGTCCAGTATAGAAAAAAGTAGAAAGGAACCAATCGTGTAGTTGTTTGAGACGTCATGTCATGGATACGCAGTGGGGTACGGCCTGCAAGGTCACAGTACTTGTATATTATGGATACTAAGTGAGTGAAGGCTTGCGGGGTCACAGTACTTGTACGTTATGGATATGTAGTGGGGTTTGGCCTGCAGAGTCCATAGTACTTGTACATTATGAATACACAGTGGGTACGGCCTGCAGAGTCGCAATATTTGTACTTTATGGATACGCAGTGGGGTACACTGGACTTTTATGTCATGGATACAAAGTGGGGTACAGCATAAAAAAAAAATCTATTTTTTTACTTTATTTTACCTTTGTCATGTCCCACGATATATGTGTTTCATATGCTGCCATGTTACTATTGCAAAGCTTTGCATCTTGTTTAAATTTGTCCCTCCTGATTTCCTGTAGCTAGGTTCTGATGCCATTATCCCTCCCTCATTCTGTTCTCTAGCGCTTTGTGTGTGTCTGCCTGATGAGTTCTGGCAAAATATCATCTTTTCACCTACTGTTTTGTGCATAATTACAAGAATATCAGTTTGAAATAAACCCTCATCTGGATTCTTCTTACATGCATCTTCAGTTGAGTTGACACTATCTCACAAGGGCCCTCATTCCGAGTTGATCGCAGCAGTTCATCGCATCGCAAATGGCAAAAATTTGCAAACTGCGCATGCGCGAAAGCAGAAATGCGCGTGCGCAAAGGGAGCGATACGACGCTTGAGCAAAATTACTAACTGCTCGTACTACATCACCGAAAACAGGGAGTGACGGAGGTGTGGCAGAGGCTCGGCTTCGCTATCTAACGAAATGGGCGTGAAAGTGGGCGGCTAGTGTGGGAGTATGCAACCGGCAGTAGGCGTGTTTTGTGCAGAAATGTGTAGCCGATGGTAAAAATTACACAACAAATGTTCGCTATCTTGACGGAGCCGAGGAGTAAGTCTGCAGCTACTCAGCACTTGCGAAGTACTGTTACAAGTGTGTCTGCCCTAATTAGCAATTAATTGGCAAATGAATTTACCTGTTGACCAATTACTTGCCAAACACTGCAGTTACAAATGACTCCAAACAGCAATTGTATGCCCACATAACAATTTTAAATTTACCAGGTATAAATCTGACACACTCACAAATAATGCACTGTATTTTAATTATTTGGTAAAATACTTTGATGTTAACTGCATGTTTTAATTATTTGCTGAATACTTTGCAATTTAATCAAGTGTGAATAAACCAACTTATAAACTACATCAGCTAAATGTTCTCGACATAGACAACTTCCTTTGTACATACCAAATAACATGAGCAACATAATGCAGCCTACACTTAATGTTACTTAATACCAATTTTTTTTATTGTTTGAGGGAATATGTGTCCATATCTAATACTATGCCATGTTGCCCCTAGTAACCCAAGTACAAATCTAATGTTTGTATTTTTTATATGCCCAGTTAACTGTTGTGCAAGGCATACATTTTTACAATTATAATATTCAATGTTTGTATGAATATTCTGATTGTTCCCTTTTTCCACAAATGTCAATATGCCATGTTAAAGTTTACAGGGCACAGTTTTCAAGAGTGCATAACCTTTAATAAAACACACAGACAAGTTTTTTTATTTATTTTTTATTTTACTTCAATAAATAAAGTAAAGCAGCAACACAACATGGCTACAAATGAGCATCACATACAAAGATGGACATAGCAACAAGCAGCTGCCAGTGGCAAATTTGACATAGCAGAACCCAGTACTATGGTAACTTCATCTTCTGCCAAAATATGATGTTTAATATTTACTAAGTATATGTTGTGAACCCCCAGCCAGATGATACTTTTAGGGGAACTTAGGTAGATTCTGGAACCAATACACCAACCCAATCATACACAGCACGCTAGGAAGAGGAAGATGGCTCAAGTGTACACGAAAATAACTCATAGGCTACAAATCTTTAAATCAAAAAAATACCCTTTCAGATGAGGGAGTTGTACATTCTGGCCACACAAGCAAAAAAGAAAAACATTGAGGCAACATGTAAAACATGGGTGCTGGGCATCTGGAGAGACATCACTTTCTCTTCTTTTCCCCCGCCTGATGTTGTTCTTCACGGCTCGGTCTGCGAAGCGACCTTCGAGGGCCCTGCCCAGTGGGATGTTCTTCCTGGGCAGAGGGAGGGGAGGGAGCAGATGTGGCTGGCTCTCTGCCACTGTGGGCAAGGCAGCCAGCGATGTCCTGGAGCCCTTGCAGAATGGAATTGGCAATTTGTTGGAACGAGGAGGCGAGTTGCTCTTGGCCCTGCCTGATCTCTGCCAGACCTTGGCAGAGTTGAGCTACACCTTGCTCCACACTGGTTCTGTGCTCAGTGAGCCGGACAGGTATCTGGCTTACCTCCCGGATCATCCAGTCCTGAAAAGCATTCAGGCTCTCACCATACCTGGCAATTTGAGACAGGATATCCGGGATAGCAGAGGGTTGGGTGGGGGGGCCAGTTGGAATCTGGACCAATGGAATCTGTGGTCCGACAGTGGCAGAGACACTAGGTCCCCCCACCTCAGCCTCAGCCACATAACCCTCCTGTGACTCTACCTGCTCACCCACCTGTGCTGTGTTATGTTAAAAGCAAATAGAAGAATGATTGGAAAAAGGGAAGAAAAAAACAACATTAGACTTTTGGAACCAATAAATTTCATTTTTCGGAATATGTGTGTAAACTTACCTGGCAAGTCATGTGGATTCACTATTTCAGACAGGTCCGTGTCCATATGAGACACCCCACCCGCCTCCTCGTAGCTCACACAGTCCATCGCCAGCTCCTCAAGATCTGTGTATTCCACAATGGCAGTTGGACCTCCCCCTGTTGCCCTCGAGGCATTCCACTCCGCAGACCTCTTGCCCTTCAGGTGGGATTTGAAGTCGGCCCAACTACATATGTGATTAGAATTAGGAGCAAGGGACATAAAAGTTAAGAATACCTGTTTTTATTGATAGTACACGTTATGTATTTGGTTGCTATAGGCAACATCACATCTAGCTAAGTTTGTAATAATAATTGGGTCAGAAATGGTGTGTCAATATACACTTACCGTCTTCTAACTTCCTGTGAGGTGCGGACAATTGAGTCGACTTCATTAACAGAATCAGTGATGTCCCTCCAGATTTGATCTTTGGATGCAGCACCCATGTTTTTGCTGCCTCGATGAATTTTTTCCATGGCCTGTGTGACCAAAACACGTAACTCCCTCTTAGTGAAGGTGGGCTGTCTTCTTCGTTTTTTTGATGTAGCCTGTGAGCTATCGTCCTGTCCCTCCTCACCATCTTCCTCTTCACTAGCTGCTTGTGTACTTTGGGTTTGAGATGGTAGTGTTGAATCTCCCTCAGTTTCCCCAGTATCTATGTCTGGCAGGGGATTCACTCCTAACTCCTGTGTATTAGAAGATGGAGTTTGAACAGTACTGGGTCCTGCACTTTCAACATCCGCACTGGCAGCTTCTAGCATCTGCCTTCGCAGCGCTAGGCGCCTATGTGTCAAAGCGGACATCTGCTGCTGCACCATGTCCATCTCTGCTGCCATCTGCTCACGAGTAGCCATGTTGCTGGTGGCATGTGTGTTTGCACAGGTGTCTTGCGATTTATAGCTGCGTGTGATTTCCAGTTCTGTAATTCGCACAGGTGTCAATTATGCTAATACTTCCAATAATTCTTGTACTGGCTATTTAAACGCCTTGACTGCAGCCTGTGTGAGTGGGTGCATGCTGGGAATTCTTGAAGCAAGACAGAAGCAAGGTGGACGGTGCCTAGCACATTTCAGAGTGAGTTTTTATTGCAGTATATACTGGAGCATAAAAATAAGCGCTTGTTAGCTTGCACATTTCTTACTGTTGTGTTGCGGATGGCGTATTTAACACAATTGTTTTTAAAATAAAAAAATAGTTAGTATATTACCAAACCAAGGCCAGTATTTACTAAAAATCCGAGTTTGGCCGATTTGGTGATACTTCTCCAACCCGCATGATCTTACTTCCTTGAGTATACCTATACCGAAAATACCTTCCACTGTTGGCTATTTGGCGTATAAGTTCAGAGTCTACGGGTATCCTATCAGCTCTGTGCGAAAATGCCATGGTTTGGTTATTCCATGTCACCTCCCAATTTCCCGGCTTTCGGGAATTGGAAATGTTGAAACATACTAAGGATCTATCCACATGGTACTGGTGGAGCTTCAAACTAGGGGGCCTAGAAATATTAAATTTCTTGTCCACCGGTCTCCCACCCCGTAATTCGAGTACCTCATCTATTGCTAAAGGGTACGGTACTAATCCTGACTTGCTCTGACCTTGAGGTACTTGTGAGCACACCCAGCATTCTGTCTGGTTTAAGACCTTACCCACTAGTGAGTGGTAATCACTCAATGGATGACGGTCCATGTTGATATTAAGGCTGGACTGACATCTCTGGATGCACCCATCCTCAACTATGTTTTCACAATTCCTACAAATGCATTCTTCCTCAGCCAATAACCCTTCACAGTGCCTCCTAGTTTCCTGACTACCAGATCGTTTTCTGATACTCGCCTTTGCTCGATGGATGTGTTGCTCTTGGAATTCTACAAATCCGTCCTTGCCATCAGAACCCATTCCAGATCCTTTCTCGACCTCTCTGGTACTCTCACCGAAACAGACTGCACTGGTCAACAACAGGATTAACAGGAAAACCCGGAATGCAGTCTCTTGGGGTAAGTCCATCTTGTTAGGGGGAGAGAAAGGGAACAAGAAGGGGGAGGAAATGGGAGATGGAGAAAATAATAAAAAGGAAAAAGAAAACTGGTGCGACAACCGCCTCTGGTCTTGTTGTTCTCCACGCTCAGGTGCCGTGACAACAGTCCTGCCTCTCAGCCTTCCCGGAACAGACACTCCAGTGATACAATGTTCTCTCCGAGTCAGCGACCTTTCTATAGGGAACATAAATCTTGCATTACATTGTGTTTAACTGTTGTATATTATCAGTTGTGTGAAGTAAACCATCCGTGGAAAATTAAAAAGAGAGAGAGAATAATAAAAAGAAAATTTGTCAGATTTGCGTTCACCATCAGGCTGTCACATCATCATGTCTATCGGTATCTATGCACAGTCTCCCTTCACCAGTATTTCCACTCTCCACCCTTTGTGCATGGCCAGGCACAGTGATGCTGGTGAGATATACTGGGTTTGGGCAGACCTCTGAAAAGACCGAGTAGACATGTGACGTTTGAGCTGTAATTCTGTCGGTGAACGTCAGAGATGAAGAGGAAACTTTGAAGACAAATCACAGAGTTTAGTAACAAAGAAGATTTTACAAAGTTTGACATCTGGATTGGGCACTACGGGGAATGATTCCCTAATCAGTCTGTTCCCTTAAAAAAAATTCTATGTGTGTTATATCTCTACTGGGACTATCCCAGCCCTCAATCCAGTGTCTTGTCCATTCTAAGTTCATAGGGAACCCGGTATCTTTGAGATAATTTCCTCTACCTGTGATGGACATGCTTCTAAAACAGTGAAATGCAATATTAGTCTTCGTGGGTATTTTAACATATTTTGTGCTTCCTGGGTGGGAGCACTCTATATGTATACCATCTCTAACAAAACTCCTGTTAAATTACTTAGAGGTCACTTCTGCTAGAGAGAGAGAAGCAGAAGTTTAGAATCCTCCTCCTAATCTCCGTAAATTCTGTCAAAAGGGTAAAATTGCATTTATTCTGTTCTTCCCATTAACCGAATCTGTGTTTTTCTATACTGTATCGTGATTCCTTACTATATGTCCCTTGATCCTGTCTATGTGTTTAATAACGTGGCTTATTTATTCTGTCTAGGGGTCTATATTGGCTATGTGCTCTACTACTCCTACAATTTCTAGCAACATGTCCTTCATTTTTACAAATGTAACATATTCTCGGTCTTTTGTTACTACTAGGGTTTTGGGGTTTGGGCTGATGAGACTTTGGTGTAAGAGCCTGCATACTTTCAATCCTCAACCTCTCCTCTCGCAGTTTTCTACGCCTAGCAATATTCCTATGGTGTTCAGTTGCGCACTCTCTAAGGCAAGCTACTGTGATCACTCTCCAACCAGGCAAAGAGGTTTGTACTCTGTCCCTCACTGTTTTATCGAGTCCGTCCATCAGCGCAGAGACAACCACCTCTCTGTAATTTTCATCATTCCCTGCATCCGATACCCCTATGTATCTATCCATTATGTGTAGGGCCCAATGGAAATATTCAGATGCCTTTTCGTTTTCCCTCTGCTTTATGGAGAAAATTTTCCTCCATTTAGCAGTTGTGGGGAAATACAACTCTAGTTGTCTGTTAATTCGTTCTAGATTTTCCTGATTGTTTCTGTCAGTCATAGGACTATCCAATTCTAATCTACAATCAGTGATTAATTTTAGGGTCTCAATATTAGGGGGTAGGCAGGCTTTCAAAAATGTCCGCCAATGTTGGTTTGTCGGTTCATACACATTACCCAGATCTCTGATAAATTTCTGACATCTGGCTAAATGCTTCTGAGGGTCGGGGAATTCTGAAATGATTGATCGCAGGTCATCTCTGGGCCACGGGCAATACATTGCATTATTCCTGGTGAGGACTACTTCCTGTCTATCAGTTTCCCCATTGGGAGTTACTATTTCCAAAACAGGGTGTAATCCTACCGTTCCGTTCCTAATCTGTTTACTGTGTGGTGTTGTTGTTTCTGTGCAATGAACTGTCTCATACTTACCGGTAGCTGTGACCTCACCAGTTCTTTCATTAGGGAATATTATTACTGCGCTACCTGGTTGGACAGGCCCCACCTGAGTGTCCTGCAAAGTGACTGCTTGGAGGAGAGCTGCGATTTGGCTGAATCCTTCATCTTCCTGTGACCTAAAACCTTGGAGAGACTTCAAAACAGGATACATTTTGCAAAAGTTAGGGTTAATACATTGCTCTTTCATATTACTATCATTTACGGATGTATCATTGACTGTAGCCTTCTGTTCCCCTTCGACCTGTGTCGACAATGGTGTGTTTGTGTTCTCATTCCCGCTAGGTTTGGAACCGGTTGCATATGTTAATTTCTCTTGCATATCGCCCTCTTGCTGCCATAAATTTAAACAGTTTGTGTGTCTGACCCGTTTCTTTTGGGACTTTATCAGACATATCCTAACCCTTAAATTCTGCAACACCTCGGGTTCAAAACTGCCTACCCTAGGGAATGGTTCCCTATCTTCCGCAGTCATACGTTCCCATTCATTGCATAAAACCTCTGTGTGTGATTCGTACTTCTCACACATTATGTACCTCGCTGACCCTCTGGGCCGCGGAACATCAACCTGAACCCTGGTTGAACGTCCCTTACTTGAGCAACTGGCCCCCATATTTTGCAGGTATTGCCTTCTCAGCTAATTCCTACAAAAAACCAAAATACTCAATATAAGGCAACGGTGAAAGTTCAACGAGTGCTTTCACCCACTCACGCCACCGTTGGCCAATACTACCATACACTGTTGATAGCGCAGGCAATGTACCCAACCTTGGGCCCCTATGTAACCTCTATTTACTGAAAGTATATGGGAGTGACTTACCCTTCCCAGTAAATATTGGTTGTTGGAGATTTCCTGAGTGACCAGCGAAACTCCCTTAAAACAAAAAAATTTTTTACACAAATCACGCTTGCGTATGCTACACCCAGCGCTAATGATCCCGCGATTTTACGCAAAGCTCGTAAAAAGGGTATCACGTTGCGCTAAGTATTGCACTCACGAACGTGCGGTCCAATCGCACAGCGTATAGGTAACTGTTACTTATCCGCCATACGACCAATGGAATCGTTTTTCAGGCTGCGAAACCTCAGCCGGAGCGTATCAATGAAATGGCCTATATGGGTTTCTTCGCTAACCCCTTGTGGTTGCGGCACCTAAACAAAAACCTCGCTGACCTTTTGGTCTGCGGTACTCTAAACCTTCGCTGACCTTCTGGCCTGCGGTATCTGCTACCTTGCTCCTTTGTACTTTAATCAATGTTAACGTGAGCAAGCCAGTCTCACGTCACCAAGTGTCCACTCACCTGGTGTGGTCTCCTACGGGATCCCGAATTCCCTGGGTCCACAAAACCTTTATTGTTTGCACACTCACGCTCGTTCACTCAAATACACTTTGGTTTTTCTGTACAGAAAATTAACTATCATTCAGGTGAACAGCCTTAGTACCAGAGGTAATACAGTAAAAAAGTTTTATTTAAACTAAATCTTGGACACTGAGCAATTTGTGCTATTACCGCGTGGCTACTGTTTCGCGCCTAAACAAAACAATGCTATTGTGTAATTTGGACTTAGCGGTCGTACCTTTACGCACGTTGCGTAAACACGCCACGTGCGTATGTCTTTACGTTGCGTACGCAGTCCCGTACTTTGTCCAAGACACGTGTACAAAGATCGTACGTCCGCAGTAGTACAAATCCCACACTTCTATAAATGTAAGCGATATTACCTATAATCGTTTACTTAACACAACACAGTATCTTTCTGTATAAACCTGTTTAACTAGGCCAGACTGTATTTGTGTTTTTTACGTTTTACTCCCTTAATATCAAGTCTATGTTTTAACTAAATAGCAACAAATTTCTCAGCACAGGTCAAAATGAATCTAATAATCATCAATAATTCAAATGGTATGATTCAGATTGGATAGCTATCTTGCAGAACATACACTGATATAAATATACACATAATTATAATATTATTATATATATTATATATTTATATAATATATATAACTTGACTCTCATAGAACCCCCACAAAGTACACACCTACTGAAATGAATGCATTTCCTTTAAAGTCTCTAATTTGCATATCAATGCTGTGTGCTTTTTTGGACTGCCTGTTCAAGAGGGTTGTTCACTGCTAAGAAAAAGCAGTTACACAGGTTAATTTGCATTTCAATGGCTATCTTATAGCAAGCAGAGTTAACTGAATCTTAGAGAAAAAAAACTTTTCTTTTTAATATCTGTGTGTACTTCTTACATCAAATATTCATCTTACTATTAACTTTTCACTAGGCCCAGCTGAAACTATTTGTAATTGACTATGGCATGGGTTAAATAAATGCATTGGTAACTCATAAATGGTGATTTCTTTTTGACCAAGGAGGGCTGATTATTCCGGGCAGTGAAAATCAGCCATTTAGAAAAATGACCTTCCCAACATGGCCGCTGCTCCTCCCCCTTCCACATCCATGAGGGTTACACAAAATGGTGGACAAGCCATGTGGTTAGTCCAAAATGGAGGACAGACCATGCGGCTTCCTTTGTCACAAAGAAATCACACACCATGCAAGCCCCTGAAGTTATTTTAGGCCTGAGTTAAAAAAAAAAAACACTATATCAAGGCTTTTGCAGCAACTTTTAAATGTACTTTTACCCTATTTAACAGATAAGCAATCCAATCTGAATCAAACACAATATGACTCATTTGAACCTTGTTTTGCAACAATATGATCAGATATGCAGAGTACAGGTGTATGCTTGTATTGTGTGCGCATTTGGCGCCAAACAGAAATTCACAGACTTTAAAAATAGCTTTGTATATTTACCTTACGGATCCCACCAGCATACCTACAAACCATGCAGAGCAGACACAATCAGCACTAAATTTAGGGTTTTCAGTGTATTCACCAACCAGGAGAAGGCTTACGTGGGATACCTTTCCGCCCTTTGCTGATAGATAAAGTCTGCGTAAGCCTGCTAGGCTGCGGGTATGAGGAAAAACTGGACAATGCCCCCAATTGATAATGTCGATATTATCTTAAACCATAAAGCTATAACTCTAAATACACTTTTACCTTGGAGCCGCTATGGCCGCTAGACTGAACATGCACGCTACGCACTTTGCACGCTATTTGCGTACTGAGTTCCGTAAGTTGTACGGTCTTAACGTACCAATGCCGCGCTGGAGGCACAAAGTACACACAGCGAGCGCACACTCAATTGATAACCTTTAAACCTTATTAGTAATACAATGTAATGATATGATTATACTTTAAACCTTTATGCAGCAAAGCACTGCAATGATGTTATACCTTAAACCTTAAGTAGCGCTGACAGTATAAAGTACACGCAGTGCGTACACCTTATCAATATACTCTTAAACCTTATACAGTTAAATACGCTTTAAACCCTAGCAGGGAAATGAGGACACAACACCGATATGTAGTGAACCACAGGGTTCTAAGGCCACAGTGGATTATTTGAAAGGGGATAACAGTACAAGTTATACACTACAGACCTAACAAGATAAATCTACAACAGAATAATGGCTACAGTCAATGTACATACGTGAGAATGTTCGCTTGCGCAACCTGGACCAGTCCTCCGCTTATCAGGTAGAAAGCGTTCAGAGTCTTCTGACCAGCCAGGCAGCAACAGGCTTTTTATACACAACTTCCATATACAATACAATGGTCACTGTAATCCCTTTGTCTATTGGACACAGAGATGCATCTCTACATTACAGGAGAGGTCATAGGTTGATTTGAAAAGGTGGGCGATGTCTTTCTCAACTGCTCTTGTGGGTGGTATCCCCTGGATTCCCGCCGCATACATAATATACAGTAAATACAGTTTATATCTATATTCTACTTCTGCACATAACTATACGCCGGAACATGCAATCTTTCTCTAACCAACACCGGAATGTTACCCTTAAAATACCCTACAGCTGGATACTAAACATCACCTTATAACCTTTGTCTGTCCCTTCCTATCATGCAAAGGTGAATCTCTTAGTCCTGGAATCATTTAAACTGTTGATACTTGCTGATGTGGTGCAGGGGGCTATGTGTACAATGTGCACTATTTGGGTTAAATATGTAATGTTCTGATAACACTCTATGCGCTCACAAACTCCGCCGTAAATACCCATACCACGCGCATGATCGCAGGAGCGATCCTATGCAAATTGCGGATATGTGCACACACGGCGGAATAAGTGCACGTGCAGCGGGCATGTGTGTGTGGTTAGTACATGATGTATGCGTTACAATATTTTTCGACTTTGACAGTCCACATATCAATAAAGTTTAATACAGATGACACCATACAATTACAACCAATCAAATGCCACTACACACTATAAATATATGCCCATGTATGGAAAACGTCATTGGCACCATGCGCGCAGCTGCATTTACACGGCAGGAGCTGTGCGTATTGATAGCAGTCATGGACCGCCATGTAGGCCGCGCAGGGCCCTTTATACCCAATAGGGTTAAGTGCGAGGCCTACACGGTGGTCCGCCGCATACTGCGGACACGCACCCGTACCAGGCGATCAATTATCCAATTGGAAAGGCGGTGGAGTGACCTCCGCCGTCGCACGCCGGACCTGTTGGCGGAACTGCGGCAAGAAATTTGCAGTCGACGTAGATGCAGTAAGTGTAACACATTACATTAAATATGTTTATTACACTGAGATTAGTAGCAGAAACTTTAAATATAAAGACTGCACATTTTCACTAATAAGTGATATAGTGTGAAAATTAGCAGACTGTGTAATTACACTATTGTATCACAAACATGACAAGTTTCCACATTGTGTGTGGTTATGGCTTGCAGTACTGACTGTGTAGCAAAGTGTTTGTGAAAAAGTTAATGTTGTTGTACTGAGTTGCTACACAGGATGTCAGATGAGCACAATAACTTTCTCTGTGTATTTAACATGGGACAGAACAATGTAATTTTTAAATGCTGATGTTTTAGTTTTTTTTGCACAACCTAATTATTACATATGTCATTCTAGGGCAAGCACAACGGCAAGCAGCGGATGGAAGGCCTCCAAATTATTGTCCAGCCCAATCCCCTTCTCCGCCCCCCTCCCCTTCTGTGGCCCAAGCCCCCTCTCCGCCCCCCTCCCCTTCTGTGGCCCAATCCCCCTCTCCGCCCCAATCCCCCTCTCTTTCCCAATCCCCCTCTCTTTCACAATCCCCTTCTCCGCCCCACTCCCCCTCTCTTTCCCAATCCCCTTCTCCGCCCCACTCCCCTTCTGTGGCCCAAACCCCCTCTCCGCCCCCCTCCCCCTCTCTTTCCCAAACCCCCTCTCTGCCCCCATCCCCCTCTGTGGCCCAACCAACTTCTCCGCCCCCCTCCCCCTCTCTTTCAAAATCCCCCTCTCTGCCCCCCCTCTGTGGCCCAAACCACCTCTCCGCCACCCTCCCCCACTCAATCTGACCCACCCTCTGTAACCACATCCCCCTTCGATCCTCTTTCCCCAATCCAGACTCCTTCCCCCATCCAGACTCCTTCCCCCATCCAGACTCCTTCCCCCATCCAGCCTCCTTCCGCCATCCAGCCTCCTTCCCCCATCCCCACCTTCAGAATGGGCAGCAGAGGCCCCGGAGGCACTTAAGGGAGGTGATCAAGTGGCAGAGGATAGTAAGTTCACACACATTGACATTTAATTTGTTACCTAATTTAACTTTACATTCTAATAAATGCAGTGTTGTACTGGGGCCAATCTTGTGCCAAGGTAAAATGTTTGTCTTCATCATGGTATGGATGTTGCATTTACATTTGTGTGAGGATCATTAGATGTACAGTGTCTATGTCTGCAATGTTTAGGCTGCCCACTGTAGATCGACACTCATTATGTCTACAGGGTTGCCTGCACAACAGGGTTTATATGTGCGACATTATCTGCAAAACAGTTAGACCTGAGTGGAGTTTAGTATGTTGTTGGACTTTTACACTTGTGCCTGGGTATTCCAATATTGGCACATTGAACTCGCATGCTTCACTTTGTTAGGCAGGCTAAGGACACAGTTATTTGTGTTGTGAAAGTTACACTCCAAAAAAAAAATATTTTACATTTAAAAACATGTTTGACCTTATGTAGTTTGGCAGGCTTTCAGGGAGTGTGGGCATGCTAGGATATGTTGTCCTTCTGAAGATGTTGATATGCAGTGTGATGATGCAGGGCCAACCCCAAAAAAGATAAGTCTGCTTCACTCCAGATGTGAATGAATCCCAGCATGGTGTTACATTTACTAAGATGGTAGTTCTATTTAAGATGGGATGTTGCCCATAGCAACCAATCAGATTCTAATTCTCATTTATTTTGCACCTTCTACAAGATAATATGTGGAATCTGATTGGTTGCTATGGGCAACGACCCATCTTAAATAGAACTACCATATTAGTAAATGGTGTGGTACACTTTTAAAAAAAAATTAATTAACAATAACAAACATTGCTGAGCAGGCTTGTGTGTTGTTCTGCTACTGTTTTCTCATTAAAACATCCATGATGTAGTCACTTTGCCATTAAAGCAGGCATGTCCAAACTGCGGCACTCCAGCTGTTGAGAAACTACACATCCCAGCATGCCCTAACACAGCTTTAGCATTCTCTGACAGCAAAACTGGGTGAAGGCATGCTGGTATATGTAGTTTCACAACAGCTGGAGGGCCGCAGTTTGGACATGCCTGCATTAAAGTGTGCTTTGTGCCTTGCTTGTATAATAGGTAATGTGAGTAAGTTAGTAATGTTTATGTTGCCTCTTAATTTCAGATGTTGCAGTTGGAGATCCCACTACTTTTGCGGGCATTCTGGCCACCATGCGCCATAACCTTGAAGGCTTGCTGGCTAAAGTGGAGCAGCTCCAAAAATTTTGTTCATTTTTTTCTTCATAATTTTTTTGTTATGTTTAAAAAGTTACATGCACAAAAAAAAAAGGTAAAAAAAAAAAGATATTTCAAGTTAAGCGGGTGTTGTGTTTATTAATGCAATAAAGGAACAGCAGATTGGCTAGCAGAAATTGGTTACCTTAAACATTTCACACATCTAACGTAAGAATTTTAATTTTAATTACAAAATAAAAAAAAATAAAAAAATAAGAGTTAGGAGGTTATTGTATAAAAAAACATGTAAACACCTTTATTCACAAACTACACCTCTACACAAAATAAAAATAAAAATTGCATTAGACCAGGCACATTTACCACATCTATATTTTTATTTTAAAAATTTAAATGTTGATGGCCAATTATGCCTACAAAGTGTTCTTCAGGTATTCTTTGAAGACTTAATTAGTCATGACCATTATCATTCATTACACTAATTGTAATCGTAATTGAGGATGGCTTGTGTAGTTTGAACTGAAAGCTGTAATTTAACTTAAAAAAAAACATTGCTGTGCGGATTTTAGCAAAAGCGTGTGCAATTTTAAGAGGAATGTGTAAATCTACGAGAAGTTAGGATTTTTACGATGAGGTTTGTGGAAATGCGATGGGTTCGCATTAGTGCGATGTCATTTGGCATATACCTACTTTGTGTAATACTGCGTACTAAATAGCAAAAATACATTGGGGGCGGTTATTCGCTATTGTGCAATGTGTTCGCAATATTGCGAATATGTTGTGCGAGCGAAAAAAATAGGAACTCGGAATCACCCCCAAGGTCTTTTGGTGTAAGTACTGGTTCAATATCGACATACACAGAGGAACTGTCTTAGGAGCCTTACAATTACGTCCTGGTTATTGAGTCAGAATAACCTTTTCTAACTTTTCTTGACTTTAAAAAAAAAATATATTAACTTTTAAAAAACGTTTTTAAAAATATTTAAACTTTTTTTTTTACTTTTCCTTAATACTGGAGCAGATGGACACTCGACAGGTTCCTCATCAGCACTGGAGCTGATGGACACTGGATAAGTGTGTTGGCAGCACTGGACACTAGGTATGTGCATCAGCTGCACTGGAGGGGATGGACACTGGACAGGTGCATCAGCAGCAGCACTGCAGTGGATGGACACTGGAGAGGTGCGTCGGCAGCACCGGAGCTGATGGACAATGCAGGGTCGTCTTTTCACATTGGCTCAATGGACAGTTGCCCAAGGGCCCCAGGAGTATAAGGGCCTTAGGCTGATAGCTGATGGTCCCCTTTTTTCAGGGGTATCAGATTTTTGAAAAAAAGCATGGGGAAACCGAAATATCCAACTTCAAAGCGGTGGTCCCCATCCAAGCCTTTTAAATGCTCTTCCCAGCCAGATATCTCACGTTCTGTCTGACTTATAGTTTTTCTGAGGGTATACTCCAAAAGCTGGGACACTGGCAGCTTGTTTCTACTATACCCAGAACCAGAGATATCAGCTTTCCAGCAGCCACTCCCTGCTCCAGCTCCTCACACATGGTATGCAGTTTTATATTTTCGACAGTGCTTTGGTCTGGCTCCTGAACTCTTATCCCCAAGTCCCCAGTATCTCCTGAAATGTGGGACTCTCTAGTTTTTTATCCCATTGAAAGCTAAGAAATCTAAGAAACTGGAGATATCTGCAGTCAAGCAGCCCTGCCTCTGGAAAATTATGAATATTAAGCCCACCCCACTATCCACCCCTCCCCTGTGTATTAAACACCCCCTACCACTCTGGAAGTCATGTACCGGGGCACCTTCATTCAGCCCAATGCCCCCATTCAGTTTAGTGTTCTCTCTCCCGCCCCATCTCCCACCATCTGTGCAGTAAAGGAGTCATTTTCAGAAATTACTGCTCCAGGTTCTACATGCTGAGCAGAAGATAAAACACCCCCTACTGCCTGCGGGACATCAAAGCTCTGCTGATAGCACCCCCAACCCCTACTGCTGGAGGATAGGTAGGGGCCCCAGTGCATTTCTTTGCCCAGGGGCCTACACTGCTGTTAAGACGGCCCTGGGACAATTGACAGGTGTGTCAGCATCACTGGAGCAGATGGACATTGGACAGGTGCGTCAGCATCACTGGAGCAGATGGACACTGGACAGGTGCGTCAGCATCACTGGAGCAGATGGACACTGGACAGGTGCATCTGCAGCACTAGAGTGGATAAACAAAACAGCACTGAGAGCACAGGATGGACACAGCACAGCACTGTGCACAGAAGCAGCCACTGGTGTGCATGGACAGAGCACATGAGCAGTCACTGTATTGGATGAACACAGGAGCAACCACTGGAGTCGATGACCACAGGAGCAGCACAGCCAAGCAGAGTTCACTGCAGCTTGGGCGAATCCAAAACTTGCAAGAGGTCTGACACCGGTTGATGACGTTTTGCCTCGATCTGAAGTCCGGAATTGGCGGGGGGATCCGAGCAATGGATCTAGATTCCCCTGGATTAGGTAAATTCGGGTGGGCTTGGATCTCTGAGATCCAAGCCCACTTATCTCTAATCCAAACATGAATGAAAGTCAATTACTTTTCTTTCATTTACCATTTTCTCCGAATGGTTTGATTCTGTATTTCTCATAACTGAAATTGATTCTTCATACATTTTGGACATTGATCTGTGATTTACAGTTATAGTCAAATGACAGAAGGGCCAGTGCACATAATAGCATCCTCATCCACAGGTCACTGCTGTTATGGTTGTAAATACCAAATAACACTACATTCAAGAAATATTCCAGAGCCTTGTACTTTAGCCTTTGTGCTGTTTCCTTACTTTGCATTTTGATTCAACGCTTCATTTTGAAATTATCATGCAATGACACAGACAATTTCCTGGGTTGGATTGAAGTCATTGTCTGATATTATAGCTGTGATCCCTCATTAAAACTCTATTTTCTACATTTGAGAATGGAATTCACTTTGAGCCGGTCAGTTTGAAATATCAAACATAAGAAATGCCTGTATTATTATCGCAGTTCCACCAAGCGACATGAGGTGAGGTCAATGGCTGGGGAGGCACTGGCTAGTATCAGAGCCAGATTTACACAAATATATAAGCCCTATAGAGGGGATCGATATGCAGGAGCGTAGGGAGGGCGGTTCCGGTGGAACTCAAGCTTAAGGCGCCCAAGACAGTAAAGGGTGCCGCAACTCAACTCCGCTGGAACCTCCGTATGGCCGCACGAAGCTCGCAGCCGCAGCCCCGAAAACGGTCAGTCACTGACAGCTGAGAGCCTGAGCTGCATCAGCTCTTTCCCTCCCTCCTCGCTCCCTTGCGTGTGACGTCGTGACCTCACACGTACGGGCATCTGGCGTCATGACGTCAGATGGGCGGAGGTGTGGCCAGACGCAGAGGGACTGCGGAGACGGAGCAGCAGCAGTCGGGACGCAGGAGCAAGGCAGGCGTGAGTATTGTTTTTTTTTTCTTTGTAAGCGGCGCTAGAGGGGGCACAAACTAGGGGGCACAATTACTCTGGGCACAGCTACAGGGGGCACAATTACTCTGGGCACAGCTACAGGGGGTACAACTACTGGGGGCATTCTACAGGGGGCACAACTACTGGGTGCAAATCTACAGGGAGTACAGCTACAGTGGGCACGACTACTGGGGGCACAATTACTCTGTGCACAGCTACAGGGGGCACAACTACTGGGGGGCAAATCTACAGGAGGCACAACTACTGGGTGCAAATCTACAGGGGGCACAGCTACAGTGGGCACAACTATTGGGGCACAACTACTGGGGGCAAATCTACAGGGGGCACAACTACTGGGTGTAAATCTACTGGGGGCACAGCTACAGGGGGCACAACTACTGGGGGCAAATCTACAGGGGGCACAACTACTGGGTGTAAATCTACTGGGGGCACAGCTACAGGGGGCACAACTACTGGGGGCAAATCTACAGGGGGCACAACTACTGTGGCAAATCTACAGGGGGCACAACTACTTGGGGCACAGCTACAGGGGGCACAAATACTGGGGGCAAATCTACAGGTGGCACAGCTACAGGGGGGACAACTACTCCGGCACAGCTACAAGGGGCACAACTACTGGGTCCATAACTACAGGGAGCATAATTGTGGCCACGCCCCTTCCCTATGAAGCCATGCTCCTATTTTTTGCCGTGCGCCTTCGCCATGCACTATGTTTGACCTAGGGGTGTGGGTGGGTGGGGTGGCGGGTGCCAAAGGAAACTTTCGCCCTAGGTGCTACAAGGTCTAGAACCGGCCCTGGTGGCCACGCCCCCAATTCAGTAAAGGGTAGGGGGCGCCGAAACATACCTTGCTCCAGGCACCATGACACCTTGCTACACCTCTGTTGGTATGTGATCCTGCTGACTGGGATGCAGAATGTCAGTATACCAACATCGGCACCCCGGGCGCTAGAATCCCGGCAAGGGGGCATTGCGCAACAAAACCCCTTGGCTATTTTCCCTCTATGGGTGACATGGACACCCATAGAGGGGGAATCACCTACATTGCTGGTACACCGGCAGCGGCATAGTACCCTCGTCCGGATCCCGGAGTCGGTATTGAGACAGCCGGGATCCCGATGGGCGATATGTTAACAGCATACTATAGAGGTATCTTAATTCGCCACTCAACTTACAGGTTGCACAGTGACCAGCGACGGACTGGGGCCTTAATTCAGCCCTGGCATTTGTGAACCCACACATGGGGGGCGCGCATACATCACAGGGGGCACACACACGTCACATGGGGGGCGCCCTTACGTCACAGGGGGCACGCCGCACAATGTAAGGGGGCATGCCATGAGTCAAGGGGGCGTGGACTCGTGGCTCGCCCCCATTACCATGGCGACGGTTGCTGGGGGGGCGGGGCGCGCCGCAAGTCCGGGGGCGAGGACTCGCGGCTCGCCCCCATTTCCATGGAGACCATGGAACCAGTGAGCCAGAGGCTGCGCGCGGCCTTCCCATCTCTCTAAATGACCAGTTTGGCCCACCTGCCCATCTGGCATGTGCCAGAAGAGCCAGATGGCCAGTCCGCCCATGATAGTGACTATTGGTTATAGCATATCAACATTCCTTACAACATACCTATACATGTACATATTTGTATAAGAGGATTATGAGACAATGGGCCACTGGGCATGGACGCGTAAAAGCCCCCCTCCTCCAGTGTACATCCACACAATTAATACCAACAGAATATCAACTAGATATACATTGCCCTGTATCGCAATAGGATTAACAGCACAGGGACACTCAAATCCAACAGCACAATATCTAGAAAAACTTTCAAATTTGCCAATTTTTGAATATAAAAATTATTGGAATAATACAAAGATGATATTTAGAACATAGCTCAATGGAAAAATCGTAATATTTTTTTTTATTTTGATGCCAGCTATTTTCATTAGAGTATGACGGGTGAAGCTCTGTCTCCACTGCCATCCGGGATCATGATTCTGCTTCCACACTTATATTTTCATCAAACGCCCTATCAGAAAATGACATATAAATCAATACCAATGCAGTTAAACTTAGCACTTACTGAATCTAAAATAATGCCACAGACAACAGATGGGGCGTGTCATGTCTGTGGTTTCTTGTGGACTCGGGATAGATTGTAGCGCAGGCTCAGTAGATGGCAGGAAGCTAGGTGGGCGTAGGTAACTCTTGCACATGAGTTATTCAAGACACTGAGCGGTAGCAGGCAAGATACTGGCACAATGTATTGTAGTTGTTGAATGATAGGTACTATCCCACTGATAGGTACTTATTTAAGCGAGGAAGTAGTCTGTGACCGATTAAAACATTTAAAGATTAATAAGTCACCAGGTCCCGATGGTATTCACCCAAGGGCTCTAATGGAGCTTCACTCTGAACTTGCAAAACCGCTATTTTTGATCTTTAAGGATTCAGTAATATCAGGTATGGTTCCCAAAGACTGGTGTATAGCGGAAGTAGTGCCTATATTCAAAAAGGGAAGTAAAGCTGAACCAGGTAATTATAGACCAGTTAGTCTTACATCTATAGTGGGGAAAGTATTGGAAGGTATTCTAAGAGATAGTATTCAGAAGTTCCTTGAAGTCAATAAGGTCATTAAAAGGAATCAACATGGGTTTATGAAGGACAGATCCTGTCAAACCAACTTACTTGGCTTTTATGAAACAGTAAGCGCAAACCTAGATCAGGGTAAAGAGATGGATGTAATCTTTTTAGATTTTGCCAAAGCGTTCGACACTGTACCACACATGAGACTTATCTACAAGCTACAAGAATCAGGGCTAGGAAGCACAATATGCACTTGGGTTAAAAACTGGTTAGATAATAAGGAGCAGCGCGTTGTGGTTAATGAATCTTTTTCAACTTGGACTGAAGTGCTAAGTGGTGTGCCGCAAGGCTCAGTATTAGGACCGCTATTGTTCAATATTTTCATTAACGACCTAACAGAAGGTCTAGAGAGCATGGTGTCAATTTTTGCAGATGATACCAAATTGTGTAAAGTTATAAATGCGGAGGGGGATGCTGAGTCGCTTCAGAATGACTTAGTTAAATTAGAAGCTTGGGCAGCGAAATGGAGAATGTGCTTCAATACAGACAAGTGTAAGGTAATGCACTGTAGTAACAAGAACAAAAATAACACCTACCTACTAAATGGGGTAAAATTAGGGGATTCTGTACTGGAAAAGGACTTAGGTGTCCTCATAGATAGCAAACTAAGCAGTAGTACCCAAAGTAGGACTGCAGTAAAGAAGGCTAATAAGATATTAGCATGCATAAAACGAGGTATTGATGCTAGGGACGAGAGTATTATACTCCCGTTATATAAATCACTAGTGAGGCCACACCTTGAATACTGTGTACAATTCTGGGCACCGTACTACAAAAAGGATATCCTGGAGCTTGAAAAGGTACAGAGGAGGGCGACCAAACTAATTAAGGGCATGGAGACGATGGAATACAAGGAAAGGCTTGAAAGACTAGGCATGTTTACATTGGAAAAGCGGAGACTAAGAGGGGATATGATCAACATCAACACAGAGGACTCGTGGACACTCGCTCAGGTTAGAGGAGAGGAGATTCCGCACAATACGGCGTAAAGGCTTTTTCACGGTAAGGACAATACGTGTTTGGAATTCCCTGCCCGAGGGAGTTGTAATGGCGGAATCTGTCAACACCTTTAAGAATGGGCTAGATAAATTCATAATGGATAAGGATATCCAGGGGTATGGTGCATAGTCATGCATTATAGTTACTATAAATAGGGATAAAATGCAATGGCTGACAGCAGCATCAGTCAGAAATTTTAGTCAAATCATCATGCATAGGAGACCACAAATAGGTTGAACTCGATGGACAATTGTCTTTTTTCAACCTCAGATACTATGTTACTATGTTACTATGTTACTAAAACCCAAAGCCCCTGTCACGTCAGTAATCAACTGCAGATGAAGCTTGTACAATATAAGGGGGAAGAGCGCCACAAATGCACTCTGTTGAAGTCAGTAAGAAAGTATCCAACATCTGGAAATTCCGCCAGACTTCTGCTTACAACCTAATAAAGTGGTTAGCCTTCTGGACACCAGCAGTCATGCACCTTTAAACTTATGGCAAAAGCCCTACTTATGTGTATAAAATTAAAGTGGTAAGCAAAATTGAACAGTCTTAGTAAAGACTGCCCTTGTCGAATCGTGGCCTTACCACCGGCCAAAGCTAAGAGAACAGCATATAGCATCTTTTATATCTTTTCCAGTGGCAAATGGCAACAGCAAGCCACTGTGTCAATATCAATCCCCAAATACTATAGGTGAGTATAGTGACCTTCCAACTTATCACCCGCTATAGGGACCCTGAAGGTGGGGAAAAGGGCACACAGGGAAAACAGCAACACAGCACCATGAGGCCTGACACACATGAAGTTGTCAAGATAATTAGCGACTCCTAACTAACCCTTACCAAAGGTGACACGCCAGTAGAGGAAGGAATTGTAGCATTCAAATAAAGCACATGAAATGAAACAACCCATGGGTAGGCTCTATATATGATATGATCATAGAATCCGTTGTTCAGCCAAAAGCACATGAAACGGAAAGAGTCCAGATGCAAAGGCAACAGATGAAAGGCAGGTTCCACATCTATAGCATGTTACCCAGGAGCGAACGATTGGATAATATCCAAGGCAGCATCAAAAGATTGATAACCCACCCTAGGCATATCCTCCGCAATGGGGTCATTCATCAAGGAACCCACAGGATTAGACAAATACTGAATCAAACGGTATTTGTCTGGTGCTTTTTTGGGCACCATGCATACAGACGTAAGAACAAAATCAGGCAGAGGTGGAAGAGGAAAGGGCCAACCCAACTGCAGAGTGCAGACCATAAATTCCTGGAGGAACCGCCCATCCCAGTGCCAAGGACTGGGAGCCGAAACCCTTTGGATAAAACTCAGTGCATGCCGTCATGCTGTCGATAAAACTCAGTGGATGCAACAAAAACTCAGTGGATGGCGTCCCAAACATTTAGAGAGGATACCCAAGCAGACAGGGGAAGGGGCCTTACTTAGAGCCCACTGTCCTGACAGGGTCTAGGACCAGGAGCTGTGCTGTTGTGAAAATTACACTGGGCACCTGACATGTAGGTGTCATTAATTAAGGGGTAACAACAGTGCTGAGAGCATGCACGAAGGAGGGAGGCTACACAGGGCCAGCAATGCAACGGGGGCAATGAACGCTCTCTTCTAGTGGCAGACTGCTGGGTGATCTCAAGTCACACCTCCACATACTTGCAGCTGAGCCCCATAACATGCTGGACATTCTACTTGCATTGAAATACAGCATTATGGTGGTCATTCCGAGTTGTTTGCTCGTTGCCGATTTTCGCAGTGCAGAGATCAAGTGAAAAAACTGCAAAAATGCGCATGGTACGCAGCGCGCATGCGCTAAGTACTTTCACACAAAACTTTGTAGATTTACACAAGCTCAAGCGACGTTTTTTCATCGCTCGAGTGATCGTAGTGTGATTGACAGGAAGTGGGTGTTTCTGGGCGGAAACTGGCCGTTTTCAGGGAGTGTGCTAAAAAACGCAGGTGTGCCAGGTAAAAACGCGGGAGTGTCTGGAGAAACGGGGGAGTGGCTGGCCAAACGCAGGGCGTGTTTGTGACGTCAAACCAGGAACTAAACGGACTGAGGTGATCGCAATCTAGGAGTAGGTCTGGAGCTACTCAGAAACTGCAAGGAATTATTTAGTAGCAGTTCTGCTAATCTTTCGTTCGCACTCCTGCTAAGCTAAGATACACTCCCAGAGGGCGGCGGCCTAGCGTGTGCAATTCTGCTAAATGCAGCTAGCGAGCTAACAACTCGGAATGACCACCTATGTTCATGACCTCATTTCCAAATTACACGCCGCAAACATGTAGTAAACTATTCAGCCAGTTTACTACACATTATCTTACCTTACTTCCTGGCCTTAGTAGTGATTTCAGATACATCTCCATACTTGCACCAGCAAATATGGTTGCACATCTGTGGGTGCAGAACCTGCAGCACAGCTGCATTGGCACAAAGCACGAAAGCATGCGGACTGACCGGCGAATCCTCACTAGAACTGTTTCTACGTTTTAAGCGATAAGTGACTGCTCCAAAGAATCTACGCACGTCTACGATGAGCACGTCAAGGAGCAATCACCAGGCACCTATGGCCCTGCTCGGAGAGTCCTTGGAGGGCTGCCTAAGACCTCCTGGGAAATGAACAGACTACCTTTTTGAAATACTAAAATGACTCCATTCAGTGTAACATGGTACCCGTGATTATCACTGGGTAAAGGTGATGGTGTGCAATAACACAAACATTGACATTACCACCTGTTGAACTAATGATTGGTGCCATGTTCTGTTGCAGCACCTGTTTGTACAGTTGTGTTATGTTTGCTCCTGTCCATATGTGATTAAAGATTATTTACTTCTGAACACAAATCTGCAGTTTTACCCGCCTACCCCTAAATTAGCAGATCAGGAGGAACCCACTATTGCTGATGCATATATGGGCACTGTGCACTACAAACTAATAGCAGATCTGGGGTTCAGTTCAGGATGGAGGTCCCAGGGGAGATACTTTATCACTGAATTTTATATATGAGGAGACAGAGAAGACAGCAAGGACTTTCCCTTTAAGCGTGCTGATAACAATAAGAATGAAAATTCCTTTTCATATCTTGGCCACAGTAGAATCTATGGTAATTATAGTTTAAACACATGAATAACCACCTATATCCTGTTTCACCTGTGTAGCTAAGGATTAGTATCTTAGTCACAGTGTGAATGTGAGCATGGCAAACACGTACAATATAAGGACAGGTGCACGTCTAATGTAAATATTAGGCTGACTGCTTACACTAGTCAAACATTGAATCTTCACCTACTGTCAATTACTTACACATTCTGAACTTGTTGAAACTCCTTAAAGTGTCAACTGTACCTTTATGCTAACTGACTGAAATATACAATGTGGGCAAAGAAGCTACTGACATCGATCAGTAGGTCTGCCCCCGGGAGTAAATTGGGCAGCAATGAGAGCAACGCGGGCAAGTTTAAGTCACATATCCTAGAATTTTAGATTAGGCCTGGAATTCTCCCAGACCGTGGTGCCAAAGAACGGGGACAGTGGTGTGTCTGGTGTCTGAATAGGCTCACTAATGGTCATGGGCATGGACTGTTTTGCACCCCATTAGGTGCTTTTTCAGGCGCATCATTGTCCATTATGGTGGGTGTTTGGTAAGGTGTAAGTGTTGACTCACACACCCCTAGGAGGTGGAGCCTGTTGCAGTCATTCTAGACACTGTCAGACTGCACCATATAGCTGTGGGGCCTGTTGTAAGATCCTTGCACAGTCCCAACTCTGTCTAACCCAACAGTGGACTGGATGCAGATGGTCTCCTCAGGATAAAGGGGTCTTAAGTGATGGGATGTTTTATCATGAGTGGCTTTGAGCCACAACTTTGAGATCTGGAGATCTCAAGTTGTGATCTAAGTTTAAACTTACAGTATGGTGGGAGTGATATTGTGGGTGTGCCTGGAGAGAAGGCGTTGAGCAGGAGAGGGAAGTACATCTCTCGTAGTACTACATTTCTCAAATTGAGAAATGCCATAAGCACATCAGAACCATCTCTATAACCTATGCCCTTTCTGTTAGTCCATTGGACTGCGAATAGCGAGGACTGCTGGTGACAAGTGAGATATCCATTCACTGGTGAAAGTCTTGAATTCACCACCCATGAACTGCATGGCATTGTCAGTATGTAACGTGTGTGGTGTTCCATCATTTTGTTAATGATTGTGGCACTCACCAGTTTAGGAACATAATCTATCTCAAACTGACCGTAATATGAATTCATTTACACAGGGTGCATTCTCCCCCACATTACAAAGAGATCTGAAGCAATGACGAACAAAGAGAGTTTAGGAACCTCATGGAGAATGAGAGAGTGATGATGCTCTGTAAAGCATTGTTGGGTGGACAGGCAGAGACAGTCTGCTCAATGTCAGCTGCCATAGAAGGCATCATTAGCCCACAGTATGGTGGCCTCATGCCTGAGGTTCCCATAGAACGCCTGCTTAGCATAGAAACCTTGAAGTGCATCGTAAAACACTGACCACACAGGAGGATATAATCAGAGCGGGTTAATTCACAGTGGAAGGCAAAGAAAGACATTAGGTAACTTAGGGACTGTCCCGCGGAAATCGGGACAGTTGGGAGGTATGCTATTCTCAGATTTCACCACACACCTTAATAATAATGATTTTCATTTATGTTTCACTAGCACTATAGATACGTCCTCCATCTCCTGCCTCGATGTCTCCCTGACTATAGTAGATGGTCACATCTCTACAAAAACTTTTAGGAAAGATGTTGACACTCATAATTTTTTACATTATGAAAGCTCACATCATAAACCTTGGGTCAAGAACATCCCATATGGCCAACTATGACGCATTAAGCGTAATTGTAGTGAACCTCGTAACTACAATCAGATGAGCTATCCTTATCACTGCAAAAGAAGGGGTATCCTTTGGCTCTCAGTGGATCAGCCCGTGATCATGTCGATTGTCTCGACAGAAAAGACCTTTTGGATTATAGAGAATCGAACCAGAGGTTTGAACAGGATAAACCACACTTTTTCTCACAATTCAACACTTCGTCCCTCAAAATTAGAAAGATTATTTCCAATAATTTCCCCATCTTACTTAATGATCAGATTCTTAAAACACAATTGGGCGACACACTATCAGTCATTTTTAAACGGTCGACCAATCTTCGACCACAGCTTGCCCCTAGTTTCTTCATTGATAAGAGAAGCTTAGGGCAATCTAACATCGTTACCAAATCATTTTTATTTATTTTTTTGTATTAAATATCCTATTTGATTTGATATACTATATCTATTAATGAGAAACATTAATTGTTTCTAAATGTAAATATATCAATCTCCTATTTAATGATCATTTGTTTCCCTTATAATTTGTGTATGTGTACGCCTATGAGTCTTGTGGATCTTTTTGATGCTACTTTTAAATGTATTAGACTAATAAACTCTTTTAGAAACGTCAGCTCTCCTCTCCTACAATTTATTCTGTATTTTTTCACTCCTATGAGCGCGGCCGTTTTTTCTTTTTCTTTTGCTTTCTTATCTTAAAGACACAGTGCCTTTACGGTTGCGCACAGGGGAAGTGTAATACCATCTTTCTATTCTACTCAGGCGCTATTAGGCAGTATTGTGTTTTTCTCTGCCGCTAAATGCAGCAGAGCTGCAGCAGAGCTAAATCACGACGCCACGAGAGGCGAATGAAGAAACTACCAGCGCTCCAAGGTGTACTGGAACTGGATAAACTCCACTGGACCCAGACCAGAAGACAAGCTGGACACGATCCCTCTGACTGGATACAGGTAACAGGAACACCAGGAATTACAGGCTGGGACTAGAACTATCAGAGACAAGCAGACTGCTCACAGGAAGCTATCACCGGCGGGGCTGAACTATCCTGACCCCCATAAAAAGGCCCAGCTGACCAATCAAGGAAGGACTACGCAGCCCAACCCCCTGGACTCTGATTATGCCAAGTGTCATTTAGTGCGCTGAGCGCGGCGTCCTGGCTGCTTAGTAACAGCCGGGACTGAATTGCAGACCGGCCGCCTGGCGTCTCTGGTTGCCAGGCAACCGGCCGGACCAGGACGCTCGGGGGCGGAAGTGACGCACCAGCCCCGTTGCCTAGCAATGACTGGGAGCCGGTGCGTCCTGTCACCGCGGCGGCAGCTGACAACGGTATTCCTGGAGCTTGAGCATGAAAAGTTGGATTTGTGCTGAGGAAGCATGCAGGGGTTTGCGAAGAATGGTAAGCAGGGGTCGGAGGTCTGTCTTAACAAGCAATGGACGCCCATAGATGAACTCATGAAAATTTTGACAAGCAAAAGACTAGAACCAATAGTTAATTTTCAATATGAACATAATGAAACTCCATTTCAATAAGGGACTGGAAGCAAAATTGATGGGTTTATGCTGCAAGCAGACAGCACCAAGACCATGCTAGTAGGTGTAGGCAGAGATCACAACAGGAACATGCACATCAAAAATTGGAGCACCAGGATGGAAGTGAGCATATAGAGAGTAGACCTGGACTGCACACCCTAGCTTCTTATAATGGGATGTGCTACCTTGCTGGGTTTTAGTACTACAATATAGGAACAAGGGTGCAGGTGCACCAAACACCATTAAAATTATAACAACCATAATATTCAACATATATTGGCCAGTATATGAGCCTGCCCACCTGCTTCACGGTAACCTTGTTGGACAGGTCCCTAACACTACAGGGGCTCGCCGTTGGGGCGCAGAGCACCTCCAAACTACCCCAGTCACACCACCCCAGGGCATCACACAGAAAAACGATAGGAGTGAAAGATCAGTGTTAAGCAAATGAAAGAGGCTGCTGAGTGTTAAAGAAAAAAAGAGGACAGCAGTAAGGTGTCAGAGTGTTAGAAAGTGAGGTTTAGCTGAGCAGTGTTACAAGTGTAAAAGATGTGAAAAATGCTACATAAATATAAAACAAACACAAGGTGATATAAGTGTTAAAAATAAATGTAAGGTGGTGATGCCCCAAAGTGGCCCAGCCAAAGCAATACAGGAAGCTCCACGCCCCAAAACTTCACCCCCAAACTGATTTTGTATATAATTGAAAGGATCTTACCTATATCTTTTGTGCAGTCAGCATGTGCTGGTTCCCTGTATAAAAGCCTGAGAGGCAGTGGGTGGGGTGCTAATCCAGAGATGAGGGCGTCCCAAGCCCTCAGGTGTGTATACATACACACACATAATATAGACTATATAGAGAGGGGACCTGGACTGCACACCCTAGCTTCTTATAATGGGATGTGCTACCTTGCTGGGACTTAGTACTACAATATAGGAACAAGGGTGCAGGTGCACCATACACCATTAAATTATAACAACCATAATATTCGAGGTTCTTGGCATATATTGGCCAGTATATGAGCCTGCCCACCTACTTCACGGTGACCTCGTTGGACAGGTCCCTAACACTATAGGGGTTCGCCTCTGGGGCACAACCGGCCGGACCAGGACGCTCGGCGGTGGAAGTGACTTTACGGCCCCGTTGCCTAGCAATGATCGGGAGCCGGCACGCCCTGTCACCGCCGCGGAAGCTGACAATGGTATTCTTGGAGCTTGAGCATGAAAAGTTGGATTTGTGCTGAGGAAGCATGCAGGGGATTGTGAAGAATGGTAAGCAGGGGTCGGAGGTCTGTCTCAACAAGCAATTGACGCCCATAGATGAACTTTTGACAAGCAAAAGACTAGAACCAATAGTTAATTTTCAATATGAGCATAATGAAACTCCATTTCAATAAGGGCCCTGGAAGCAAAATGTATGGGTTTATGCTGCAAGCAGACAGCACCAAGACCATGCTAGTAGGTATAGGCAGAGATCACAACAGGAACATGCACATTAAAAATTGGAGCACCAGGCTGGAAGTGAGCATAGCCTTGAGAAATAACAGCTGCATTGCAGTCCAGCCTAAACTATTCAGTGTCCTTGTGCAGAAGTTGGCGGAGCGTTACTGTAACCTCACTGTACTTTGTCTGAAATTTTGAAAGGTAATTGTTCATACCCAAAAAGTGCTGCAGGCTCAACTTATCTATGTGGGTAGGCGTGGGTTGGATAGCCTGTGCCTTACCAGGATCTGGTTTAACACTCTCTAAAGTTATGAGATGACCATAGTGTCATGAGCCACAGCAGTGGCTCATTCCTGTTTGTATTCTGTTCTTGTATTTTATATTATATTTCTGTTTGCATGCCAGGTTTTCTCATGTACTTGTTTTTAGTACAGTTGCGGGCCGCCCTTGGTGAGTCTGTGTAACTGCAGCCTGTTTCCTATATGTGTGGCTTGTGCAGCTTCACCTGTCAGATCATTATGTCATTATGTGGTGAGTCTGTGTAACTGCAGTCTGTCTCTTGTATATGGCCTGTGCTGTCTCACCTGTCAGTTAAATAGGCCATTACCTTGTTTCTGGTTTCCAGCCATCCTGATTGGGGCGTGCTTCCTTTATTACCCAGCTTGCCCTGCACCTGGAGCCGGTGATAGATTCTTGCTCCTGTATGTACTAATACCTGGTCCCTGTCCTATGGAATGTTATCTTGAACTTCTACAGTGGGTGCCTCTGCATGGTTTGGAATTCCCGGTCCAGTCTGAATCCTGGGTGTTCTGTCCTGCCAGAGTTGGAAGCACATTTCCCTTATTACCTGAGTTCCTGATTATTCATGTGAGACCTTGCCTGGAAGAAGTATCAGACAGCTTTGGTTGTTCCTGCCTTGTCTTGCTCTGTCTAGCATAGCCTGGAATCCAGGAGTCTCTTGCAGCTAAGTGTTCTTGTTGTTTAGACTTCGCTTAGCTCTGCCTTGATATTTAGGAACTCATTGCTTTATGATTTGTTATTACATCTTGTGCTTGTTGTACACAAATATACTGTTTGGTTGCTAAAAACATCTCAGGGCATTGTTGCCCCCACAGTTTGTATTCTTTCCCATTGGTAGTCTTGCAGGTTTTAGTTAGCTTTCCCCTTACTCACTCGCAGTCTCGGTTGGTGCCTTGTTACTTAATAAGACCTGGGGGGATCAGAGTCTGGGAGGTCTTACTTCGCCCATTCAAACTGCTAAAGGCAGTAGACTAATTCTGCAGTCACCATCCGACCACTGGGAGGAGTAACGGAGTCAGGGGTGGAGTAGGTGTAGCTGTGATTACTCATTCCCAGCTGCAGCTCCACACGTGAGTTCTGGAACTCCCTAGTTGCTACCTAGTTTCCAGAGTTCCATATACTCATTTCCTAACACATAATATGGCATCTCAACTGCATGTTGATATCATAGATTCTATGGAGGACTTTGTGGCGGACCATGTTGTTTACTTGGTGTGACTTCAAACAACAGTGTCATCCACAATGATCTCACAAGGGTATCAATTGAAGAGATACTCCATTTAGTGTTGCAATACTGTACTTCACTGCCAGTGCAAACGCCATATGGAAGAAAGCGTACCTGCCCACAGGTATCATGTACATGGTGAGCATGAATGATTCCTTGTCCAAGTGATCTGACAAAATGCACATTTGGTATCCAATGTGGTAGATATCTTGCATTTGACATATCAGCTATTACTTGCACCACATTTCTGAGGGGGTGGTGTCGGGTCAGCAGAGCTTTGTTCAGATACACAGGGTCGATGCAGATGCATACTGAACCATCTTTTTTACTGCAGCAACCTTAGCCTACACCAGTGGTTCTGAAACTGTATGCGTAGGCACTCTGGGGTGCTTCAGGGTAATTGCAGGGGTGCCCTGTGTTGGTGGTCCAGGACCAATTCATATTACTAACAGTCAATGTAATAGACAAAACCAGTGCTTGTGGCTTCCAATCATAAAATATGTGACAAACAGAAGTGAGTCCTGCCCTTCACCTCATAACTGAACCTAAAGATGACATATAAACACAGTTTACTTAATTTAATATATTTTCCCAAATTTCTCTATAAGAAACATTTGGCCTAGGGGTGCTGTAAAAAAAATTCTAATACTCTAGGGCACTGTGATTCAAAAAAGTTTTGGAACCACTGACCTACATTCATGGGCAAAGCCGTAATTTGACAGTTTGGTGCACTATGCCAGAAAGAGCATTAGCATCACTGCCCCATACTTTAAATAGGAGCACCACACACCTAATAGGGGCATGGTTATGTCGGGAAGGGGCTTCGCCAATTCAAATTACACCACACAGAAGTGTCCCTTATTCACTTTACACAGGGGGTAATTCTGAGTTGATCGCAGCACCAAGTTTGTTAGCAATTGGGCAAAACCATGTGCACTGCGGGGGGGGGGGGGGGGGGGGGCAGATATAACATATGCAGAGAGAGTTAGATTTGGGTGGGTTATTTTGTTTCTGTGCAGGGTAAATACTGGCTGCTTTATTTTTACCCTGCAATTTAGATTTCAGTTTGAATACACCCCACCCAAATCTCTCTCTGCACATATTATATCTGCCCCTCCTGCAGTGCACATGGTTTTGCCCAACTGCTAACAAATTTGCTGCTGCGATCAACTCAGAATTAGGCCCACAGTACAGTAGTGCCCCTTATTGATGTTATGTCACACATAGTAGTGGGTGGTAGTTAGTGGGTGACAGGCAATGGGAAACAGCATCAATAAAAAAATCTAAGCTTACCTCACAATCTCTTTACTCTAATTGGACAGCAAGAGAAGGTCCGCAATGTGCGACAATACCTGCAATGCACAAAATAATGTTTATGACAGGGAAATTGTGAGAGGCAGTGGGTGACGGGGAGAGGCAGTGTGAGATGAATAGAGGGTGATGCCAGAGAAAGGCAGTGGGTGACAAGGAGAGGGTGATGGGGAGTGGCATTAGGAGACAGATAGGGGGTGACACCAGAGAAAGGTGGTTAGGAGAGGCAGTGGAAGACAGAAGGTGATTCCAGTGACAGGCAGCGGGTGGGAACAGGGACATACCCTTTACTTTATGGGCCCCATAGCATCATTTTGATGGGGCCCCTGTCCCAATTCTTCTAGAGAGTCACCTCTCTGGAACAGCTATTAATTGTATGCCCCATAACAATTCCCTAGCTAATTTTCTCAACTATAGTAGTGCCTTAGTTAATGTTATGCCCCATAATAGTGCCCTCATTTATTTAATGAACCATAGTAGTGCGATGTTCACATTATGTCACATTGTATGGCTGCCAGCACACATTATGCAGCACAATACCCCCAATCCACATTATGACATACCATGAAGGGCCCCTATGTACCGCCAAATGGGAAAAAATGTATATAACACATGTAACTTTGACAGGGAAGGTGGGCCCCTCTCAGCTCTGGGACCCATAGCAGCTGCACTCCCTGCACCTATGGTAGCTACGCCCTTGGGTGGGAGGCAGAGGGTGACAGGCAGATGGCGATGCTGTGAAGAGGCAGTTGGTGACACTGGGCAGAGGTAGAGGGTGATGGCCGGGGAGAGCCAGGCAGTGGGTGACAGTCAGAGGGAAACTGCATTAATCAGGGGAAAAAAATAGTAACATAAAAAATATAATCTAAGCTTACTTCATAATCACTTGACTGCAATTGGTTCAATCAGATAGTGAGAGAAGGTCCTCACCATGTGTTAATACCTACAATGCACAAAATTTTACATTTATATTATATTTAATGTATGAATTCTAAATTATACAGTCAGGGGCGTAAGTTCATACCATGAGCCCAGAGGCAAAATAAATGCTGGTGCACCCTCCCTGCTTGCATTCAATACTAAAGGGGGGTACTCACGGAGCGATCGCTGCTTAAAATCTAAGCAATCTGACTAGATTGCTTAGATTTTAAGCAGCGATCACTCTGCGTGCACCCCTCACAGCGATAGCGATGCGCAGCCTCGCTGGGTGAAATGAGCGCCCCCCCGCGCACGCTCAGCACACATCTCTCCCTAGATCTGCCCGTGAATACGGGCCTTTACACCCAAATCCCAGCAGCACTCAGACACACCTTCCCCCTAACTCACATTCACTAGTACCCACATACCAGCAGCACCCAACCACAATCTCCTCCATCAATTAATTACCAACACCCCAGCACACAATACTATCTGTTTCTGATCAGGGTCTTCCATTCTTGCTATTTGCTGCTCCCACAGAAAGAACAGAGGCAGCAGGTCCCAGGTGTGTGAAGGAGAAGAGCCAACAGAGGAGGGAGGGAGGAGCCATGCACTCCAGCCTGTGCCCCGCACATTTTATGTACATTGGTGCCGGGTTGCTTGCTGGAGATACATCCCTAGGCTGCGGCTGGACTCTAGAGTGGTGGCCCTGCGAGAGAGAGGACCACGGCACATGCTAACTCATGCTCTGGGACACATAAAGCACATAAAGAGCACTGGAGGAAATCAGGGTGGCCACTTCATTGCAGGTGCCCGGAATCGACTGCTTTCCAAAATGTCCTGTATTTACGCCCCTGGATAAGTATAAGAGGAGGCAGTCAATTGACCGCCTCTCGGGATCCCGGCGGTCCGGATACTGACGCCGGAATCCCGACACCAGCTGAAATACCGGCGGTCGGAGTCCTGACCACCAGCTGGTTACCCCTCTTGGGTGGTGGTCCACGCCACCACCCGGGGGGGGGGGGGGGGGATAGAAACCTGTGGCGACCGATGGTCACCACCGGGCCCGAAAGCATGATGAGCGCAGCGAGCCTGCGCGGGGACACGCTGCGCTCACCGCCGGAAACCTGGCTGTCGGGCTCCCGGCGTCAGTCTCCTGACCGCCGGGATCTCGTACTGATCCCGGTATAAATGCCGATATCAGTAATGACAGCCACGCCAGCAGACAGAAAACAAAAGGGACAGTGGAGTCGCACAGCTCCATGCAGCTCAGAATATGATTCTGAATTTGCATACTGTTTGCCCTGCGCATGTGCCTGCCAGCCGAACGCCAATTCAGTGCATAAATAACATGCAGGCAGCATACACAGTGCACTGGGTAGAGAGCAGACAAGAATAAACAGCCTCTTTGCCAGCGCACCATTGCCACAAATTAGCATGCAGATGGGCGACGATACATTGGCATAGAGTCAATTATTCCAGTCCCTGCTGTATTGTTAGTGTATGAGATCGGCATACTGAGACTGCTGTCACACAGCACCATGAGCCTGATTCAGATGTGGCTGGAGAGGCTATTGCTGCCGATTACATGGATAGCACTAATATGGTAACACAGTAGGAGGCATCATCCCTCCTGCTGAGCTGCATCCAAGGACGTAGCATTGGATCAACTGTAACACTATCGGCCGACTGCGTGACCCATGGGGCTGTGCAAGCCAGCTGCCGCAGGTCCGAGCAAGAGGCCAGAAAATCTCTATGTTGCCAATGGAGATCCTGGCCTCGACCCTCCCCAACAACACCTCCATTTTGGGAAACGGAGGCCATCCCCACCCCCAACAGCAATCACAGACAGTGCACTGCCGATTTGTGTCTAACGCCGCAGACCCACAGTGCACATGTGCAGAACGGGTCTGGAGTAGTGATGAGCGGGTTCAGTTCGTCGGGATCCGAACCCCCCCGAACTTCACCTTTTTTTACACGGTTCCGAGCAGACTTGGATCCTCCCGCCTTGCTCGGTTAACCCGAGCGCGCCCGGACATCATCATCCCGCGGTCGGATTCTCGCGAGATTCGTATAAGGAGCCGCGCGTTGCCGCCATTTTTCACTCGTGCATTGGAGATGATCGTGAGAGGACGTGGCTGGCGTCCTCTCAGTTTCTATGTTCAGTGTGCTGCAAATATCTGTGCTCAGTGTGCTGCAAATATCTGTGCTCAGTGTGCTGCAAGTGCAAATATCTACGTTCTTTGCCTGAAAAACGTTCCATATCTGTGCTCAGTGTGCTGCAAATATCTTTGATCAGTGTGCTAATTGCTTTATTGTGGGGACTGGGGACCAGCAGTATTATATAGTAGGAGGACAGTGCAGAGTTTTGCTGACCAGTGACCACAAGTATTATACGTTCTCTGCCTGAAAAATGCTCCATATCTGTGCTGCATTGTAGTATATAGTAGGACAGTGCAGAATTTTGCTGACCACCAGTATAACTATATATATAGCAGTACGGTACAGTAGTCCACTGCTCTACCTCTGTGTCGTCAAGTATACTATCCCATCCATACCTGTGGTGCATTTCAGTTTTGCACAGTTTGCTGACCACCAGTATATAATATATAGCAGTACGGTACAGTTGGCCACTGCTCTACCTACCTCTGTGTCATCAAGTATACTATCCATCCATACCTGTTGTGCATTTCAGTTTTGCACAGTTTGCTGACCACCAGTATATCATATATAGCAGTACGGTACAGTAGGCCACTGCTCTACCTACCTCTGTGTCGTCAAGTATACTATCCATCCATACCTGTGGTGCATTTCAGTTTTGCACAGTTTGCTGACCACCAGTATATAATATATAGCAGTACGGTACAGTAGGCCACTGCTCTACCTACCTCTGTGTCGTCAAGTATACTATCCATCCATACCTGTGGTGCATTTCAGTTTTGCACAGTTTGCTGACCACCAGTGTATAATATATAGCAGTAGGTAGGCCACTGCTCTACCTACCTCTGTGTCGTCAAGTATACTATCCCATCCATACCTGTGGTGCATTTCAGTTGTACGCTGTATATATAGTAGTAGGCCATTGCTATTGATATATTACTGGCATATAATTCCACACATTAAAAAATGGAGAATAAAAATGTGGAGGGTAAAATAGGGAAAGATCAAGATCCACTTCCACCTCGTGCTGAAGCTGCTGCCACTAGTCATGGCCGAGACGATGAAATGCCATCAATGTCGTCTGCCAAGGCCGATGCCCAATGTCATAGTAGAGAGCATGTAAAATCCAAAAAAATAAAGATCAGTAAAATGACCCAAAAATCTTAATCAAAATCATCTAAAGAGAAGCGTAAACTTGCCAATGTGCCATTTACGACACGGAGTGGCAAGGAACGACTGAGGGCCTGGCCTATGTTCATGGGTAGTGGTTCAGATTCACATGAGGATGGAAGCACTCATCCTCCTGCTAGAAAACTTAAAAGAGTTAAGATGGCAAAAGCACAGCAAAGAACTGTGCGTTCTTCTAAATCACAAATCCCCAAGGAGAGTCCAATTGTGTCGGTTGCGATGCCTGACCTTCCCAACACTGGACGGGAAGAGGTGGCGCCTTCCACCATTTGCACGCCCCCCTGCAAGTGCTGGAAGGAGCACCCGCAGTCCAGTTCCTGATAGTCAAATTGAAGATGTCACTGTTGAAGTACACCAGGATGAGGATATGGGTGTTGCTGGCGCTGGGGAGGAAATTGACAAGGAGGATTCTGATGGTGAGGTGGTTTGTTTAAGTCAGGCACCCGGGGAGACACCTGTTGTCCGTGGGACGAATATGGCCATTGACATGCTTGGTCAAAATACAAAAAAAATCACCTCTTTGGTGTGGAATTATTTCAACAGAAATGCGGACAACTGGTGTCAAGCCGTGTGTTGCCTTTGTCAAGCTGTAATAAGTAGGGGTAAGGACGTTAACCACCTAGGAACATCCTCCCTTGTACGTCACCTGGAGCGCATTCATCAGAAGTCAGTGAAAAGTTCAAAAACTTTGGGTGACAGCGGAAGCAGTCCACTGACCACTAAATCCCTTCCTCTTGTAACCAAGCTCCTGCAAACCACACCACCAACTCCCTCAGTGTCAATTTCCTCCTTAGACAGGAACGCCAATAGTCCTGCAGGCCATGTCACTGGCAAGTCTGACGAGTCCTCTCCTAACTGGGATTCCTCCTATGGATCCTTGAGTGTAACGCCTACTGCTGCTGGTGCTGCTGTTGTTGCTGCTGAGAGTCGATCGTCATCCCAGAGGGGAAGTCGGAAGACCACTTGTACTACTTCCAGTAAGCAATTGACTGTCCAACAGTCCTTTGCGAGGAAGATGAAATATCACAGCAGTCATTCTGCTGCAAAGCGGATAACTCAGGCCTTGGCAGCCTGGGTGGTGAGAAACGTGGTTCCGGTATCCACCGTTAATTCACAGGGAACTAGGGAATTGATTGAGGTACTGTGTCCCCGGTACCAAATACCATCTAGGTTCCATTTCTCTAGGCAGGCGATACCGAAAATGTACACAGACGTCAGAAAAAGAGTCACCAGTGTCCTAAAAAATGCAGTTGTACCCAATGTCCACTTAACCACGGACATGTGGACAAGTGGAGCAGGGCAGACTCAGGACTATATGACTGTGACAGCCCACTGGGTAGATGTATTGCCTCCCGCAGCAAGAACAGAAGCGACGGCACCAGTAGCAGCATCTCGCAAACGCCAACTCGTTCCTAGGCAGGCTACGCTTTGTATCACCGCTTTCCATAAGAGGCACACAGCTGACAACCTCTTACGGAAACTGAGGAACATCATCGCAGAATGGCTTACCCCAATTGGACTCTCCTGGGGATTTGTGACATCGGACAACGCCACCAATATTGTGCGTGCATTACATCTGGGCAAATTCCAGCACGTCCCATGTTTTGCACATACATTGAATTTGGTGGTGCAGAATTATTTAAAAAACGAGAGGGGCGTGCAAGAGATGCTGTCGGTGGCCCGAAGAATTGCGGGCCACTTTCGGCATTCAGCCACCGCGTGCCGAAGACTGGAGCACCACCAAACATTCCTGAACCTGCCCTGCCATCATCTGAAGCAAGAGGTGGTAACGAGGTGGAATTCAACCCTCTATATGCTTCAGAGGATGGAGGAGCAGCAAAAGGCCATTCAAGCCTATTCATCTGCCCACGATATAGGCAAAGGAGGGGGAATGCACCTGACTCAAGCGCAGTGGAGAATGATTTCAACGTTGTGCAAGGTTCTGCAACCCTTTGAACTTGCCACACGTGAAGTCAGTTCAGACACTGCCAGCCTGAGTCAGGTCATTCCCCTCATCAAGCTTTTGCAGAAGAAGCTGGAGACATTGAAGGAGGAGCTAAAACAGAGCGATTCCGCTAGGCATGTGGGACTTGTGGATGGAGCCCTTCATTCGCTTAACCAGGATTCACAGGTGGTCAATCTGTTGAAATCAGAGCACTACATTTTGGCCACCATGCTCGATCCTAAATTTAAAACCTACGTTGTATCTCTCTTTCCGGCAGACACAAGTCTGCAGAGGTTCAAAGACCTGCTGGTGAGAAAATTGTCAAGTCAAGCGGAACGTGACCTGTCAACAGCTCCTCCTTCACATTCTCCCGCAACTGGGGGTGCGAGGAAAAGGCTAAGAATTCCGAGCCCACCCGCTGGCGGTGATGCAGGGCAGTCTGGAGCGAGTGCTGACATCTGGTCCGGACTGAAGGACCTGCCAACGATTATTGACATGTCGTCTACTGTCACTGCATATGATTCTGTCACCATTGAAAGAATGGTGGAGGATTATATGAGTGACCGCATCCAAGTAGGCACGTCAGACAGTCCGTACGTATACTGACAGGAAAAAGAGGCAATTTGGAGGACCTTGCACAAACTGGCTTATTTTACCTAAGTTGCCCCCCCTCCAGTGTGTACTCCGAAAGAGTGTTAAGTGCAGCCGCTCACCTTGTCAGCAATCGGCGTACGTGGTTACTTCCAGAAAATGTGGAGAAGATGATGTTCATCAAAATGAATTATAATCAATTCCTCCGTGGAGACATTCACCAGCAATTGCCTCCTGAAACTACACAGGGACCTGAGATGGTGGATTCCAGTGGGGACGAATTAATAATCTGTGAGGAGGGGGATGTACACAGTGAAAGGGGTGATGAATCGGAGGAGGAGGTGGACATCTTGCCTCTGTAGAGCCAGTTTGTGCAAGGAGAGATTGATTGCTTCTATTTTGGTGGGGGCCCAAACAAACCAGTCATTTCAGTGACAGTTGTGTGGCAGACCCTGTCGCTGAAATGATGGGTTTGTTAAAGTGTGCATGTCCTGTTTATACAACATAAGGGTGGGTGGGAGGGCCCAAGGACAATTCCATCTTGCACCTCTTTTTTCTTTCATTTTTCTTTGCATCATGTGCTGTTTGGGGACTATTTTTGGAAGTGCCATCCTGTCTGATACTGCAGTGCCACTCCTAGATGGGCCAGGTGTTTGTGTCGGCCACTTGGGTCGCTTAGCTTAGTCACACAGCTACCTCATTGCGCCTCTTTTTTTCTTTGCATCATGTGCTGTTTGGGGACTATTTTTTTGAAGTGCCATCCTGTCTGACACTGCAGTTCCACTCCTAGATGGGCCAGGTGTTTGTGTCGGCCACTTGGGTCGCTTAGCTTTGCCATCCAGCGACCTTGGTGCACCTCTTTTTTTCTTTGCATCATGTGCTGTTTGGGGACTATTTTTAAATCTGCCATCCTGTCTGACACTGCAGTGCCACTCCTAGATGGGCCAGGTGTTTGTGTCGGCCACTTGGGTCGCTTAGCTTAGCCATCCAGCGACCTTGGTGCACCTCTTTCTTTCTTTGCATCATGTGCTGTTTGGGGACTATTTTTTAAATCTGCCATCTTGTCTGACACTGCAGTGCCACTCCTAGATGGGCCAGGTGTTTGTGTCGGCCACTTGGGTCGCTTAGCTTAGTCACACAGCTACCTCATTGTGCCTCTTTTTTTCTTTGCATCATGTGCTGTTTGGGGACTATTTTTTAAATCTGCCATCCTGTCTGACACTGCAGTGCCACTCCTAGATGGGCCAGGTGTTTGTGTCGGCCACTTGGGTCGCTTAGCTTAGCCATCCAGCGACCTTGGTGCACCTCTTTTTTTCTTTGCATCATGTGCTTTTTGGGGACTATTTTTTAAATCTGCCATCCTGTCTGACACTGCAGTGCCACTCCTAGATGGGCCAGGTGTTTGCGTCGGCCACTTGGGTCGCTTAGCTTAGTCATCCAGCGACCTCGGTGCAAGTTTTAGGACTAAAAATAATATTGTGAGGTGTGAGGTGTTCAGAATAGACTGGAAATGAGTGGAAATTATGGTTATTGAGGTTAATAATACTATGGGATCAAAATGACCCCCAAATTCTATGATTTAAGCTGTTTTTTAGGGTTTTTTCTGAAAAAACACCCGAATCCAAAACACACCCGAATCAGACAAAAAAATTTCAGGGAGGTTTTGCCAAAACGCATCCGAATCCAAAACACGGCCGCGGAACCGAATCCAAAACCAAAACACAAAACCCGAAAAATTTTCGGTGCACATCACTAGTCTGGAGCATGCGCAAAGTACTGAACATGCGATCTTTGTGGCATACGCTGCACTAGCATTGGGACCTAAGTCAGGCCCAATATATACACAGTGCAGTAAATCGCTGATATGTTATAGAGCCCTCAATACCATGTAGTGTGGCATGTACCATTTATCTACTGGGGGGGGAGGTTAGGGTTAGGTACTAGGCGGAGGGTTAGTAATAGGGATTAAGGTTAGGGATAGGGGGATTGTACTCACCAGAACACTGGGGCATTAAATGACTCCACAGGAACTGATTTTCAACTGACCGCTAGGACCCAGAAGCTGTCACTGCCGGAACAGCTAAGACACCGCTAGGCCATCAGCGATAGTTTGTCAACATACTATCAGGTTGACCTTTTAGCCGTTTTAACACGATGAGTGTCGCCATGCTGTATGTCAACATTGTGACCATGTGCACATTATGAATGTCAGTGTACTGGGCCTAATTCAGATCTGATCGCAGCAGCAAATTTGTTAGCTAATGGGCAAAACCATGTGCACTGCAAGGGGGGGGGGCAGATGTAACATGTGCAGAGAGAGTTAGATTTGGGTGGGTTATTTTGTTTCTGTGCAGGGTAAATCATACTTGCCTACTCTCCCGTAAGCTGCAGGAGGCTCCCGCTTTTTGGGGTCCGCACACCCGGAAGAGTAGGCAGGTCTCCCGCATCCTGCTCATACCCTAGTGATGCGGGCAGGATAAAGAGATACACTCCCGTATTCGCGAGTCTGTGGGGTGAGGAAGGGATTAAACTCACGCAAATTACGTTATTTTAGCCCCGCCCCCTTCCTATGGCCCTGCAGTATTTTCAGTGTGGGGACGAGGCTTAATGATGTCACAGCCGCCCCCCCCCCCCCGAAGTCTGCCTCTCCGGGCTTCTCCCGGAAATTAGAAATTTAAAGTAGGCAAGTATGGGGTAAATACTGGCTGCTTTATTTTTACACTGCAATTTAGATTTCAGCTCATACTTGCCTACCTGACCCTCTCCATGAGGGAGAAAATGCTCTGTTCCTGGACTTTCCTGGTAATGTATGCCATCACTTGTGGTGAAACACCTTTCTTATCAATTAACTAGCTCACCACAGGTGATGGCAAGCATACATTACCAGGAAAGTCCAGGAACAGAGCATTTTGTCCCTCCTGGAGAGGGTCATGTTGGGAGGTATCAGAGCAGGCCCTAACCAATATGATGCCCTAGGCAAGATTTTGCCTGGTGCCCCCTAGCACCACCACTGGTTCCGCCTCTGACCTTGCACCTCTTTCCCAGCACCCTCACCCATAGCAGTCCTTAATTTGGTGTTTGTACCCCCTATATTTTAAATAGGAACAGTTCGCACATTTGGCGCTCAGCCCCAAAAGGGGTGTATTTTTGCTGTCAAGGGGCATGGCCACACAATAGTAACCCCAATTCCAATTACGCCACACAGTACTGCAACTTTATTCACATTTGATCATGAGATAGTGTCCATAATTCATATTACATCCCACAGTAGAATTACTTTACCTTCTAAAAGTTACACCTCACAGTAGAGCCTCTTATTCACATTACATCACACTGAATTGCTCCTTATTCACATTACACCACACCCTATTGCTCTTTATTCACATTAGACAACACAGCAGTGCCCTTTCTATACGCAACGCCACATAGTAGAGCACCTTATACACATAATGCCACAGAGTAATGCCCCTTACACATATGAGACACATTATTAATGTCCTTATAAACATAATGCGCCTTACACATTATGACAACCTTTATTAATGCCCTTTTACACATAATGACACACATAGTGCCCCCTACACATTTGATGCACATTACTAGTGCCCCTATACACATAATGACACACATACAGTAGTACCCTGTTACACATATGCTGCACATTATTAATGCCCTTATACACATAATAACACACATAGTGCCCCTTACACATATGTTGCACATTATTAATGCATTTTTACATGACACACATAATGCTCCTTACACATATTCCGGACACTACTGCACAACCAACCCACCCACACACAGCACTCACACTGCCACTAACACTGTGACCTCTGCCTCTGCTTGGATACAGATGTGTCCTCATAAATCTTGCCTCAATGCTAACATCGGGCACCTTTTTTAAGAAAATGCATCTTATTTGCATTGCTATGTGGCTAGGATGCACAAGCAGCTTCTGCTGATTAAAATGATATGCGGCATGCCTATATACTGTGTGAGACTGTGGCTGTACCTGCATATGAAATGCTACACGCAGAATATAGGCATGCCGCATATAATTTTAATCAGCAGAAGCTGCTGATGCCCCTAGGCATATCAAATGCCCTAGGCAATTGCCTAGTTTGCCTATGCCTATGACCGGCTCTGGGAGGTATGCTTGCAAGTCAGGGTGTCACCATCTTTGCTTTGGTGATACTTTCATTCACTTTTTTTGTCCACAAAATGCAGTAAACACACCAAAAAAAAGGTTTATTTCATGTTTAGTTGGTAAAGGAAAAATTGTAGGACACATAAGGGTCAAACCTATTCCCTGCAATTTATTTGCCTGCTGAAAATAAGTTCAATGGTAAGACGCACTTAGGGTAAAGTCAGCTAGCTGATTTTTGTTCACAGCCTCATAGGGCACTAAATGGGGGCTGCAAGGGGTGCAAGTTTGCGTGCTGTTACTGACTTTACATGCACCACGTACCCTTTGCAGACAATTGAATTGACCCCATATAACGTGCAGGGGTGTAGTATGGTATGCCGGCGGACGGGCTCCCGGCGACCAGCATACCGGTGCCGGGAGCCCAACCGCCGGCATACCGACAGCGTGGCGAGCGCAAATAAGCCCCTTGCGGAATCGCTGCGCTCGCCATGCTGCGGGCACGGTGGCGCGCGCGCCACGCTATTTAGTCTCCCTCCAGGGGGGTCGTGGACCCCCACTAGGGAGAATACCTGTCGGTATGCCGGCTGTCGTGATTCTGGCGCCGGTATACTGTGCGCTGGGATCCCGACAGTCGGCAACCTGAAGACTACCCACGTGAAGGTCAGGGAAAATGGTTACATTTTATAACAAGAAAACTCATTGGTTTTACACTTACAAATTAGCTGTTTCAGTTTGCAGAGCAAAATGCAATAATGTGTTACAGTATTCTGCACATATTTACATTGAGGGTGTAGACTAACAATAAACTGTGAAAAAACATGGTACTATAGTGCTCAATCTACTCATTAAACAATAACAGCTGTGGTCTGGAAGAGAAACCTCAACACACTCGCAGCTACTGTTCCTGCTTCCTAGACTTATAGGCCCTAGCCGCCCTACACATTGGCCAATCCGCCGCCGAGCTGCCCGACGGCAGATACGGGGGGGGGGGGGGGGGGCAGTGACGGGGGGAGTGAAGTTACTTCACTCCCCCCGTCACACGGCTCAATAGAACTGCAGGCAAATATGGACAAGATCGTCCATATTGGCCTGCATGCACAGCCGACGGGGTACCAGCGATGAACGAGTGCGGGGCCGCGCATCGTTCATCGCTGGTGCCTCCACACTACACAATATGAATGTTATCTTGTTCATTAATGAACGAGATTGTTCATATCGTGCAGTGATGTCGGCCAGTGTGTAGGGTGTATTAGGCTGTGTGAGCGGAGAGTGGTAGGTACACATGGGGGGTCATTCCGAATTGATCGCACATAGCAACTTTTTGCTGCTCATGCGATCAACTAGACGCCGCCTATGGGGGAGTGTATTTCTGCATAGCAGGCCTGCGAACACTTGTGTTACTTACCCTGTGCGATCGATCCAGCGATGCAGGTCCCGGAATTGACGTCAGACATCTGCCCTCCAAACGCCTGGACATGCCTGCGTTGGACTCACCACACCCAGAAACCAGTGAGTTGCTGCCCCAGAGCACCTTCCTGCTGTCAATCTTCTTGCGATCGCTCCAGCGATCGCTTTCTTCGTTCTTCTGGTCGTTGCCCGGTGACGGCCGTCGCTGGGCAATGACGCGGGTGCGCATTGCAGCCACCGCGCAGGCGCAGAACCGACCTGTTCGCACCGCTGCGTCAACCAGCAGCGTGTGAACAGGCTGAAATTACACCCACTATGCAATTATCTGGCAGATAATCTGCCAGATCTAGCTGGTTGGAATGAAAGTCTGGTAATGGATGAGGGCAAATGACAATCAACCATTTGCTCCCAAACACTGGAAAACGGACAACAGTCATTCATCCAAGTTGGTTAAATTTGGGTTTAACCAATTTGTATGAATGACAGGGTTTGTTCATTTTCCAGTATCTGGGCAGTGGCGCACCCAGGGGGGGTTTCCCAGCACCCAGAAACCCCCCTCCACCCAAAAAAAAAAATATATATATATATATATATTTTTTATTTTTTTATTTTTTTTTGTTTGTTGCTGCATTAGTATTATTAATGGCTGTCTAGCGTCCTCTGCAGCCTGCTTTCTTCCTGGTGGCACTTGTAAGTGCTTAATAAAAGTTTACTTTATTTTAATTATAGTACATATATATCCATGTGCAATTTGTGCATACATATATACACATGTATATACATACATACATATAAACACACACACATATGATATAAATACATGCGTATATATACGTGTACTGTATGTGTGTGTGTGTGTATATATATATATATATATATATATATGTATGTATGTATGTATGTTTAATATGCTATGTGTATATGTATATGTGTATATATATATTATATACATATAGGTGTATATACGGTGTACATATATGTGTATGGCTGCTTGGTGGATGGCTCATTGTGCTGCTATGTCCTGAAGAAGATCCTCAGGGATTGAAACGTCGACCATGTTTTTTCTTGCACTTAAAAGAACTTTATTAAAAACAGCCTGCTTTTATTGGTGAGTGCCTCTATGGAATTCTTATTCATAAGGAATTTTATGTGTGTGTGTGTGTGTGTGTGTGTGTGTGTGTGTGTGTGTGTGTGTGTGTGTGTATATATAAATATATATTTACACACACACACCCACACACACAGACACACTAGTTTTACCGACCCAGCAAATACTGGGTCACCTCAGTCCCCACCTCCGTGCTTGGCTCCACCCAGTTCTGGAAACCCCCCCATGCAAATCCTGCGTTTGACACTGCTGGGAGCAAATGATAAGATTCATTTATTAGTAACTTGCTCTCATCCCAACCAGCTAGATCTGGCAGATTATCTGCCAGATAATTGTATAGTGTGTACCGGAGGGTTAGGGATAGTCTACATGAGCAGAGGGCTAGGCTAGGCACTAGGGGGTGGGTTAGGCTATGGGAGGAAAATTAGGGTTAGGTACTAGGGGTTTTTAGGATTAGGCTGTGTGCCCCGGAGGGTTAAGGTTAGGTTGCAAGAGCGGAGGGTTAGGGTCAGGCACTAGGGGGAAGAGTTAAGCTTAGGCTGCATAAGTGGAGGGTTAGGCACTAGTGGGAGGGTAAAGGGCCCCATACACTACAACGATATGTCTGAGGCTGAAGTCAGAGGCAGTTTCCCTTGAACTCTCCCGTAAGCTTCCTAGGAGTGGTTCCATACGATTTGGTATATTTTGCATGCAATATATCGTATGCGATCCCAGCCATGCCTGTGGGAACCGACATATCACGAGTGCAGCACTAACGATCTAGGGGAGCCGATCGACCCGAACGGGAACGCACATCGGATCGGAAACACCTCCAAAATGCCAGATTTTACGCAATATATCGTCCCGAATGCCCGAAATTGGATGAAATCAGGCATTATCGTTCTAGTGTATGAGTAAGGCTGCAAGAGCGGAGGGTTAGGGTCAGGCACTAGGGGGAAGGGTTAAACTTAGGCTGCATAAGTGGAGGGTTAGAGTTAGGCTGCATGAGTGGAGGGTTAGGGTTAGGCACTAGGGGGAGGGTTAGGCTGCATGAGTGGAGGGTTAGGATCTAGAGGGAGGGTTAGGGTTAGGCTGCATGAGTGGAGGGTTATGGTTAGGCACTAGGGGGAGGGTAAGGGTTAGGCTGCATGAGTGGAGGGTTAGGATCTAGTGGGAGGGTTAGGCTGCATGAGTGGTGGGTTAGGCACTAGTGGGAGGGTTAGGGTAAGGCTGTATGAGTGGAGGGTTAGAGTTAGGCTGCATGAGTGGAGGGTTAGGGTTAGGCACTAGGGGGAGGGTTAGGCTGCATGAGTGGAGGGTTAGGATCTAGGGGGAGGGTTAGGGTTAGGCTGCATGAGTGGAGGGTTATGGTTAGGCACTAGGGGGAGGGTTAGGGTTAGGCTGCATGAGTGGAGGGTTAGGATCTAGTGGGAGGGTTAGGCTGCATGAGTGGTGGGTTAGGCACTAGTGGGAGGGTTAGGGTAAGGCTACATGAGTGGAGGGTTAGGGTAAGGCACTAGTGGGAGCGTTAGGGTTAGGCTGCATGAGTGGAGGCTTAGGGTTAGGCAATAGTGGGAGGGTTAGAGTTAGGCTGCATGATTGGAGGGCTAGGGCTAGGCAATAGTGGGAGGGTTAGAGTAAGGCTGCATGAGTGGAGGGCTAGGGTTAGGCACTAGTGGGAGGGTTAGAGTTAGGCTGCATGAGTGGAGGGTTAGGGTTAGGCACTAGTGGGAGGGTTAGAGTTAGGCTGCATGAGTGGAGGGCTAGGGTTAGGCACTAGTGGGATGGTTAGAGTTAGGCTGCATGAGTGGAGGGTTAGGGTTAGGCACTAGTGGGAGGGTTAGGGTTAGGCTGCATGAGTGGAGGGTTATGGTTAGGCACTAGGGGGAGGGTAAGGGTTAGGCTGCATGAGTGGAGGGTTAGGATCTAGTGGGAGGGTTAGGCTGCATGAGTGGTGGGTTAGGCACTAGTGGGAGGGTTAGGGTAAGGCTGCATGAGTGGAGGGTTAGAGTTAGGCTGCATGAGTGGAGGGTTAGGGTTAGGCACTAGGGGGAGGGTTAGGCTGCATGAGTGGAGGGTTAGGATCTAGGGGGAGGGTTAGGGTTAGGCTGCATGAGTGGAGGGTTATGGTTAGGCACTAGGGGGAGGGTTAGGGTTAGGCTGCATGAGTGGAGGGTTAGGATCTAGTGGGAGGGTTAGGCTGCATGAGTGGTGGGTTAGGCACTAGTGGGAGGGTTAGGGTAAGGCTACATGAGTGGAGGGTTAGGGTAAGGCACTAGTGGGAGCGTTAGGGTTAGGCTGCATGAGTGGAGGCTTAGGGTTAGGCAATAGTGGGAGGGTTAGAGTAAGGCTGCATGAGTGGAGGGCTAGGGTTAGGCACTAGTGGGAGGGTTAGAGTTAGGCTGCATGAGTGGAGGGTTAGGGTTAGGCACTAGTGGGAGGGTTAGAGTTAGGCTGCATGAGTGGAGGGCTAGGGTTAGGCACTAGTGGGATGGTTAGAGTTAGGCTGCATGAGTGGAGGGTTAGGGTTAGGCACTAGTGGGAGGGTTAGAGTTAGGCTGCATGAGTGGAGGGTTAGGGTTAGGCACTAGGGGGAGGGTTAGGAGCATTACTCATTCTGAAGTCGTCAATAACTGACTGTCTGACCAAGAAAACAAGGAGAGATTGATTGCTTCTATTTTGGTGGGGGCCCAAACAAACCAGTCATTTCAGTGACAGTTGTGTGGCAGACCCTGTCGCTGAAATGATGGGTTTGTTAAAGTGTGCATGTCCTGTTTATACAACATAAGGGTGGGTGGGAGGGCCCAAGGACAATTCCATCTTGCACCTCTTTTTTCTTTCATTTTTCTTTGCATCATGTGCTGTTTGGGGACTATTTTTGGAAGTGCCATCCTGTCTGATACTGCAGTGCCACTCCTAGATGGGCCAGGTGTTTGTGTCGGCCACTTGGGTCGCTTAGCTTAGTCACACAGCTACCTCATTGCGCCTCTTTTTTTCTTTGCATCATGTGCTGTTTGGGGACTATTTTTTTGAAGTGCCATCCTGTCTGACACTGCAGTTCCACTCCTAGATGGGCCAGGTGTTTGTGTCGGCCACTTGGGTCGCTTAGCTTTGCCATCCAGCGACCTTGGTGCACCTCTTTTTTTCTTTGCATCATGTGCTGTTTGGGGACTATTTTTAAATCTGCCATCCTGTCTGACACTGCAGTGCCACTCCTAGATGGGCCAGGTGTTTGTGTCGGCCACTTGGGTCGCTTAGCTTAGCCATCCAGCGACCTTGGTGCACCTCTTTCTTTCTTTGCATCATGTGCTGTTTGGGGACTATTTTTTAAATCTGCCATCTTGTCTGACACTGCAGTGCCACTCCTAGATGGGCCAGGTGTTTGTGTCGGCCACTTGGGTCGCTTAGCTTAGTCACACAGCTACCTCATTGTGCCTCTTTTTTTCTTTGCATCATGTGCTGTTTGGGGACTATTTTTTAAATCTGCCATCCTGTCTGACACTGCAATGCCACTCCTAGATGGGCCAGGTGTTTGTGTCGGCCACTTGGGTCGCTTAGCTTAGCCATCCAGCGACCTTGGTGCACCTCTTTTTTTCTTTGCATCATGTGCTTTTTGGGGACTATTTTTTAAATCTGCCATCCTGTCTGACACTGCAGTGCCACTCCTAGATGGGCCAGGTGTTTGCGTCGGCCACTTGGGTCGCTTAGCTTAGTCATCCAGCGACCTCGGTGCAAGTTTTAGGACTAAAAATAATATTGTGAGGTGTGAGGTGTTCAGAATAGACTGGAAATGAGTGGAAATTATGGTTATTGAGGTTAATAATACTATGGGATCAAAATGACCCCCAAATTCTATGATTTAAGCTGTTTTTTAGGGGTTTTTCTGAAAAAACACCCGAATCCAAAACACACCCGAATCAGACAAAAAAATTGCATGAGTGGAGGGTTATGGTTAGGCACTAGGGGGAGGGTAAGGGTTAGGCTGCATGAGTGGAGGGTTAGGATCTAGTGGGAGGGTTAGGCTGCATGAGTGGTGGGTTAGGCACTAGTGGGAGGGTTAGGGTAAGGCTGCATGAGTGGAGGGTTAGAGTTAGGCTGCATGAGTGGAGGGTTAGGGTTAGGCACTAGGGGGAGGGTTAGGCTGCATGAGTGGAGGGTTAGGATCTAGGGGGAGGGTTAGGGTTAGGCTGCATGAGTGGAGGGTTATGGTTAGGCACTAGGGGGAGGGTTAGGGTTAGGCTGCATGAGTGGAGGGTTAGGATCTAGTGGGAGGGTTAGGCTGCATGAGTGGTGGGTTAGGCACTAGTGGGAGGGTTAGGGTAAGGCTACATGAGTGGAGGGTTAGGGTAAGGCACTAGTGGGAGCGTTAGGGTTAGGCTGCATGAGTGGAGGCTTAGGGTTAGGCAATAGTGGGAGGGTTAGAGTAAGGCTGCATGAGTGGAGGGCTAGGGTTAGGCACTAGTGGGAGGGTTAGAGTTAGGCTGCATGAGTGGAGGGTTAGGGTTAGGCACTAGTGGGAGGGTTAGAGTTAGGCTGCATGAGTGGAGGGCTAGGGTTAGGCACTAGTGGGATGGTTAGAGTTAGGCTGCATGAGTGGAGGGTTAGGGTTAGGCACTAGTGGGAGGGTTAGAGTTAGGCTGCATGAGTGGAGGGTTAGGGTTAGGCACTAGGGGGAGGGTTAGGAGCATTACTCATTCTGAAGTCGTCAATAACTGACTGTCTGACCAAGAAAACATGTTGTACCCACCAGATGTCCGCTAACAGGTAAGTGCTTGCTGCACAACTGGGACTGTTTTGTCAACATTCTAATCATATCAACATTTCATCAGTGTTGACATGATGGATGTGCTAAGCATATCCACATTATAACCATGTCAACATTCTTTTGTCGACATTATGAATTTCAACAAAATATACCAAACCCTAAAATTCCACTTTCTTATTTAGTCTACATCTGATCTGATGGGAATGCAGGATATGTGTTTTCTTTGCAGTAACATGACAGCCGCATGGACTCCAGCCTTGTCCTATCCAAGTTCACGGCAGCCGACTAAGGGGGACATTTACTAAGCAGTGATAAGAGCGGAGAAGTGAGCCAGTGGAGAAGTGGCCCCATCAACCAATCAGCAGCTCTGTATCTTTTTATAGTATGCAAATTATAGATGTTACTTCATTGCTGATTGGTTGCCATGGGCAACTTCTCCAATGGCTCACTACTCTGCTCTTATCACTGCTTAGTAAATGTCCCCCTTACTCCCTTATGCTTTTATGAGGATCCACCAGTGTTTACTAATAGTCATTGCTATTGCATTTGTATTTCTATTCCGTCCACTGTGTTTATGTCCACAGCTGTCAGCATTAGTATCCGGGCTCGTACCCATCCCATGCTGCATGCAAAATGTCTGCCTGATACAGGTGTCCAATCTCCATGCGCATGCTACAATCATATCACAGAAGCCTACATACAGTACATGCCCATGACACCTCCATGACCCTCCCACAAGATGGAACAGTTCTGTGCTGTCACGCCAAGTTTTCACATAGTGTGCTCCATCAACGGACGGACCAACCCATGAGCAAACTCTCGTCCATGTACGTATACCTGATCTGGCGCATGAGATCAATCTGCATTTCCAGTTGTGTCCAACTCAGTGGTATATTTACTAAGGTGTGAGGGTTTTTTTTATAGATGGAGATGTTGCCCATAGCAACCAATCAGATTCTAATTATTATCTTCCAGAAGCAGCTAGATAATAAATGTTAAGTGGAATCGGATTGGTTGCTAGTGGCAACAGCTCCACTTCTAAAAAAAAAAAACACCTTAGTAAATATACCCCTCAGTCAGTCTACTTTCCAGTCTGAATATAGTAACAACAGAATTTAAATCTGATTTGGTGTCCCCGTGATTTTGTATAGCTCTGACAGGATAGGAAAGAGTGAGCTATCAGAGCTAGTAAACAAAGGGGTAGATGTATCAGAAGTTGCCTATAGCAACCAATCAGAAGCTAGCAATCATCTATTCAGTACATTCTGAATATGACTTGTAGCTGTGGGCAACATCTCCAATATTCCTTTTTAGCAGTTTTGATAAATCTTGCTGTTACTCCACATAATTTTCTTGCATAGAGTGTTATGGAACATACTGAAGGTGGTTCCTGATTGGATATAGCATATCTTTAATTAGGAGCTCCATGTTCTATATATTTACTGTACATACTGTACACACCTACTGATCATACATACATTTAACTCTGCCCAGAGTTTTCACTGCCACACACACCCCTGCCGCAGCTTAGAATTAATGAGACTCTCATTAAATTTTACCCATTAAGTCAGCCCCAATGTCAATCACGTGTGGCATGCCTGACCTAAACATAATGCAAGTAGTCATTTAAGCTCAATTTAGTTTTGAGTGTATTGAGTGCTTTAACACATTGATCCTATATATTAGCAATTCTTACAGTATATGTTGGTTTTTGTACATGATTAAATCTACTCATCCTCTTGGTCACTCCATAACAGATACTAAACCAGCGTGATACAGAACTGACTTCATTACTTAAATTGGCAGTTATTCTGAATAACAGCCCTTCTTTGGATTCATTTAAAGAGCAAACTTGATTGGAGCCATCATTAAAAAAGAACCTTACTCTTATTAACTCTATCTAGGTCATTATTAAAAGATGCAGTTTCAGCATAGACATAAAGCACGCTGCAGTCACAAGTGGGGAGATTCACTTACTGTATGTTCCAGCCTTCCCAGTGTATTGTAATGAGCACATGAAGACTGTGAGGTTGTTTCTAAGACGCATGTACAGTAAGGGATCCGGTCTGAAGATCGACAGTGTCTAGGTCGATAATGTTTAGGTCGACCAATATAGGTCGACAGTCACTAGGTCGATAGGGTTTCTAGGTCACCATGTTCTAGGTCGACAGGTCAAAAGGTCGACATGAGTTTTTCACATTTTTTTCTTTTTTTAAAAAACTTTTTCATACTTAACAATCCACGTGGACTACGATTGGAACGGTAACCTGTGCCGAACAAAGCGGCAGCGGAGTGAGGCACCTTGCCCGCAGTTCGCTTGCCATGCGAGGGGACACGGTGCACTAATTGGGCTTCCCGGTCACTGTACGGATAAAACTATACAAAAAAAAAAAACATGAAAAACTTGTCAACCTTTTGACCTGTCGACCTAGATCATGTCGACCTAGAACCCCTGTCGACCTTCAAACACTGTCGACCTATAGTGGTCGACCTAAACATTGTCGACCTAGACACTGTCAATCTAACGATCCACACCCCGTACAGTAAAGCTAGTGCCAACACCTGATGGCTGCTGCAAACAGAAGGAGCGATCCATGAGAATTTGGTATACACGTGCTTGCTCACAACTTACTGTAGGATAGATCACAGTTCCAGCAACACACCAGTGTACCCAGACACACCCACAAAACGGTTCTTGCGTGGGCTCATGCTGTTGCTGTCCAGTTGCCTCACAGAAACGCCCTTTTAGCGTCCAGAGAGAAATGGCTGAGATCCTTATCTAAAGATGTAAATGCTGCCTGCGACACGAGCCACATCAAAAGTTGCGCACGACTCATCTGGCCCCAGGGACGGACTGGGGCACTAAAATAGCTCTCGGCAGTCTTGCAGCACACGAGAAGGGGGCATGGTCACGACTCACAAGGTTGTGGTCTCGTGGCATAATGTGTATAAGGGGTGCTACTGTGTGGTGTAACATGAATAAGGGACACTACTGTGTGGTGTAATAAGAATACGGTACATTACTGCGTGGTGTACTGTCATATATCCCAACATGACCCTCTCCAGGTGGGACAGAAGGCTCTGCTCCTGGACTTCCCTCTTAATTTATGATTTTTATCACCTGTGGTGAAACACCTTTCTGATCCATTAACCTGTTGAACACAGGTGTCGGCAATCATAGATTAAAAGTCCAGAAGTAAAGCATTCTGTCCCTCCTGGAGAGGGTCATGTTGGGAGGTATGTACTGTGCATAAGGGGTGGCACAAATTAGGGTCATATCAGCATACTCTGCAAGTCTCCAACCTCATCATTGCTCTGTTCAGATTCTGTGCTGTTTCAGTAATCCTCTATGCACCTGTGATTCCCAGACTGCAGTTACTAATTGTTATGTCCTGATGTACATCTCTTTACTTCAATGAATCATACAGTATGAAGATTATGTATTTTATTTCTTATTGGTAAGTAGTACCTGCATGGTTATAGATAGACATTAACTCCACATGCTGCTCTCCTCCTTACTCTCCTTCTACTTCCTACTTCCTTCTACTTCCTGATCACATGTTCATCTGTGCAGCCAGATTCTTAAAGGCACACTACCTCATCTAGCTAATGCACATAAACTATTTACATAGATACTACATCTCCCCCTTCCTTTCATATATGTAAATTAATATATTTCTTTAAAACACATAAAATTGATTTTACGTTCAACCAATTAAACATACAACAATATGCTGACTGAATTTGAGCATGAACATTAACCCACAATATACAATACACATTAAACTGGAAAAGATTTTTGAACAACAAATTATGAGCTTTAAGATGAAAGTCATATCTGCTCAATAAGCCTTGTAGGAGGTTTAATGACTCTGCCTGCTTTCGTCCGAGTATATGATCCTTCACTCAAAGGAACAGACACAATAGAATCACTTGGTGCTGAGGATGTTATAGGTGGTATGTTGACATCATCTTGACTTGATGCATCAGAAGATAAGGATGGGAATATCTTCTTGAAATGGGACACATTCCTTGTCACAGTGTGATGGTCATTTCCTGCAACAACCATTGTTCCTTTCCTTTTCACTATAGTCAGTGGACTTGGGTGAAAAGCAGTCATGTCCTTACGTACTACTTTTTGTTTCACCAGAACACGATCTCCTTCTTGTAAGTCCGAAACAATAGCTCTCCTTTTCCGGTCTGCATATTGTTTAGCCTTTTGTTTATTGGCAGAGTCCTTCTGTCTAACCTGATGATCTCTAGATGAAGGAGTCAAATGGATTTCTGGAAGAGTGGATCTGATTACTTTTCTTTGAAACATTAATGTCTGAGGAGGGACATTTGTTGTGGAATGAGGCACTGAGCGATATTGTCTGAGAAATTGATTTAGAGATTGTTGAATTGGAATTCGGGATACTTTACAAATCTTTATTTGCTTTCCCAGATTACGCATGAAACGTTCAACAAGACCATTAGCCTGTGGCCACAGGGGAGTGATTTTTTGATGTCGAATTCCAAAATGTTTCATGAAGTTGCTGAAATCATCACCTAGAAATGGCGGACCATTATCAGTCTTTATTGTTCCTGGAATTCCATAAGTAGTAAATATTCTATCCAACGCTGGTAAGACAGATGTGGCAGACGTTGAAGATATTATTTCAAGAACAGGATATCTTGAATATTCATCCACAGCCACTAGTACGTATTTACCATTGTATAATGGTCCATAGAAATCAACATCGACATTTTCCCAGACATTGTCAGGTAGATTAGTCATCCGCAATGGTTCACTGCTAGTTTGCGTAGAAAGAAGGGTGCATGTCATACAGTTACGGATTTCCGATTCAACAAGTTGCTCCATGGAGGGAAACCATACCTTTTCACGTAAAAGTTGTTTGGTCTTTACGATTCCTAAATGACTGGCATGGGCAATATCAATTACCCTCTTTCTCAAAACAGCTGGAATAACAATTTTGTCACCTCTGAGAATTATTTAATCATCATGTACAGTAAGTTCTTGACAGTGTTTATGAAGTGTTCGGAATTCTTGTTCCTTATCAGTTGAAAATAAAAACTGTCCCAGTCGCCAATCATTGGAAATAATGCAGTGTTTTACTGCTGACAAAACTTTATCTGAGGAAGAAGCCTCTTTGATGTTGGCACTAGTAAGTGAATCAGGAATTGAATTGTTAATAATAAAGTTCACATATTCCTCCACTGAAGTAGACTGCGATATGTCAGAAGGCAGAGGATATCTGGACATGTAATCTGAGGGATTGTCAGCACCAGCTCTATGAATGATGGAGAAATTGTATGCCTGCAAACGTAAGCCCCATCGCTGTATCCTAGCTGGTTGTTTGGATTTTGGATTTCCAAAAAGTGTCACTAGAGCTTGATGATCAGTCTGGATGGTAAAGTCAATGCCGTATAGATAGAGATGAAAGCGTTCACAACCCCAGACTACTGCAAGAGCTTCCCTTTCTGGTTGAGAGTAACGTTTTTCCACCTCTGTCAAACTGTGACTTGCACATGCTACAATATGATGATCCCCATGTGTATTCACCTGAGTCAAGATAGCTCCGAGCCCCACAGGACTGGCATCCACAATAAGTTCTGTTTTCCAGTCAGTGTTGTAATATGACATTGTGACACTATCCTGCAGACATCGTTTTATGTCATCAAATGCTTGTAATTGAGAGGAAGTCCATATGAATTTTGCATTTCTCTTTGTGAGTTCCCTAAGTGGGGCAGTCAGAGTAGCGTAATTTGGAATGAATTGGGAGCAATAGTTAGTCATCCCAAGAAACAACTTGACCTCACCAGCATTAGCAGGTTTGGACATATTTGTGATAGCCTGGACTTTTTGTGGATCAGGACCAACTCCATCTTGAGAAAAGATATGCCCAAAAAATTTGAGCTTCTGTTGAAGAAAGACGCATTTATCTTTATTCAGTGTTAAGTTTTTGGCTTGAAGACACTGCAACACTTGACGCAGAGCTATATCATGTTCCTGGCGTGTTGCTCCAAAAACCAGAATATCATCACTGTAATTGATGGCATTTGGAACTGACTGTATAACCTGACGGATAGCATTTTGAAACACCTCTGCTGCAGATACGATTCCAAATGATAGCCGTTTGTATCGTCGTAACCCAACATGAGTTGAGAATGTTGTTATTTGCCGTGACTCTTCATCAAGTTCAAGTTGATGATAACCTTTATTTAAATCCAATTTTGAAAAGAAACTTGCACCTGTGAGTCGATGTATGATATCATCCATAGCATAGTAGGAGTAATATGGCGCTCTCTTTTAATGGCAACATTAGGACGACGCATATCAACACATATTCTCACTGCATTTGGTTGACCTGGTTTGGGCACTACCACAATAGGGGATACCCATGGTGTCGGACCAGATACCTTTTCAATTATATCTAAGTCTTCAAGGGCCTGAATTTCTTCTTCCACTTGCTTCCTTATGTTGATAGGAATATGCCGATGTTCTTGAGCAATTGGGATAACTGAGTGATCAATGTGAAGATGAACTTGATAGTCTTTAAGTTTTCCAATGCCATGAAAAAGATGATCATACTCCCGTAGTAAATCATCCACATCACTTCGTAGTGGTTTTGGGTCATGTAGGACAGGAGTGAGATTGGGAGGGTCATGTAAGACATGAGCGGAATCATGAGTGTGTGCCACAATTTGTATAAGACCCAACTCTGATGCAGTATCCAATCCCAAAAGATTACCTCTTGCATACTTAGTGACATAAAATACAGCTTTTGTCATTTTGTAATTTTTGCGTGCAATTATATCAAAAGAACCCTTTAGTGGAAGAGGTTGTTTATTACCATAGGTGAATATTTCCACAGATGTTGGATTCAAAATTTCTCTGCCATGTAGCTTTTTGAAACTGGTAGCATCCATTATATTTACAGAAGCACCGGAATCTACGAGAAAGTCAACAGAAGTGTGTTCTAGAGTGATGGCAGTTTTTGGACTGACCTTGTTTTTTCCAACTTGATGAATCATGTAGCTAAATCCTTCTGACTTGTCATCACTGTCAGATGATTCTGCAGGCAGATACTCTGTAGAATGTTGATCCACACAACGCACTGTCTTTCGCCTGGATTTAAACTGCTGTGAAGATTGTCTAGGTGTAGACTTGATTTCCTTAGATTTACAAACAGAGGAAAAGTGATTAATTTTGCCACATGCAGTGCAAATTTTACCTGTGGCAGGACAGTCTCCTGAATGTGGATAGGAGCGTCCACACCTCTAACATGATCTAGATTTCCCTGTCTCCGGAATGGTACTTGTGTCAGTGTGTAATTTATTGCACACTTGCAGCTGGGTCATGCCCCTCTCCATGTCTTTAGCAAGTGTCTCTGAAAGTTGTAGACTTCTAGCATATTGCTGCAGCTCAGTCAGCGTCATTTCAGATTTAAGAGCACGTCTGCGCAACTTTCCACATGTTCCAAATGTGATTAGCTGCTGCTTAATTTCATCCTCTACATCATGGAACTGACAAGTTTTGGCAAGAATCCGTAGTCTAGTAATGTATGCATCAACAGATTCAGTTTGCAGTTGCATAGCTGTCCTGAATAGATATTTTGAATGTGACAGGCTGCATTTTGGGGCAAAATAAGCAGTCAGAGAGTCCCTGCATTTGTTATAATCTCTGGTGTATGCCTCTGGCAAAGTATCATACAGTTCATAAATCTTGGAGCCAGCACTGAGAGGAAGCATGCTTTTCTTTTTGCTATCAGAAGTAACCCCCATAGCTTCAATATAGTGATCAAACTGGGCAAGCCATTTTCTCCATAACTCTGCTGCATGAGGGGCATCAGTATGCAGAAACTGAGGGATTAATGCTAGCATGTCAGCCATGGTGACTAAGAGGAATGTACAGTAGCTGAGTGTAAGTAGTTAAAAGTTTATCCTCGTCGCCAGTTGTTATGTCCTGATGTACATCTCTTTACTTCAATGAATCATACAGTATGAAGATTATGTATTTTATTTCTTATTGGTAAGTAGTACTTGCATGGTTATAGATAGACATCAACTCCACATGCTGCTCTCCTGGTAGATGCTAGAATCAAGTGGGCTAAGGGACCTTTTCCGTAAGGGGGAGGAGTTACGACGCAAGGGGGAGGAGCTAGGTCAGCGGGATAGTTCCTCTACTATCCACGCCACCAACTATTACCTTTAGTAATTAGGTGGCGAGCGAAGCGGAGCAGAGCGAGCCACCGTGCCCGAAGCGTGGCGAGCGAAGCGAGCCCGCGAGGGTACTTTTCGGGTACCCTGTTTGCCCGTAGCTCCTCCCCCTGGTGACGTAGCTCCTCCCCTAGATACGTCACAAGGTCCCTTCAGCCACTCCGATATAGAACCAACCCTGCTCTCCTCCTTACTCTCCTTCTACTTCCTACTTCCTTCTACTTCCTGATCACATGTTCATCTGTGCAGCCAGATTCTTAAAGGCACACTACCTCATCTAGCTAATGCACATAAACTATTTACATAGATACTACACTAATTACTGGTTTATACTCTCCTATGTTTACAGCAGTGGTCCTGAAATCCTGATCTGTTATTAACCTCTAAACATCCTGCATGTCCTCTGTAGCCATCTTGGACTCTGCCATGTGATTCATTCAGCCAGCCTCTGTGCTGTAGCGGTCATCTGACTTCATTCTCCAGTGGACTTCATCCTGTTTCTATTTACCTGGTCAGAAAAACACCTTCCCTCTGGCATAGTTCCTGATCACAGGTCTTTGCATACCCTCCAACTGTACCTTTTTGGCAGGTACAGCACCTTTTTTTTATGGTCTGTACCGATTTTTGGCTCTCCAAACTTCCATTGAAAGTATAGGAAAAGGGGCGTGACCACACATCCTTTACCCGTGGCCATGCCCCCCTTTTTCAAATTTGTACCGATTTTTTCAGTGTAAAATGTTGGAGGGTATGTCTTTGTTACCTGAATGCTGCTAGTGCGATATCGTTGTCCCTCATCAGTCTCAGCATGTTTCTGCCTTCAGCTCCTCCATGTGGCCTGTCCAGCACTTCCATGTACCCTGCTCAGCGCTGACCTCAGGAAATTGTGGTATCCAGGGGCGTTTTAAGAGAGAAGGAGGCCCGTGTGTAGCCTTCTGCATCAGGGGCCCCCTCCTCTCTGACGATGCATAAGGTTTTAATACTTACCTCTCCGGAGTTCCCCGGCATTGCCATCCTCCGCAGTGGCAATAGAGTCTGAGCAAATGGTGCTGCGGCCATTTTCCTGAAGATTTTCCTATTGCGCGAAGCTCCAGAAAAATGACCACCGCATCACGTTTCTGGAGTTTTCAGCAAGCGCAATAGAGTTTGTTCCCCCTAGTGTTCAGGCTCTATTGCGCTGCCGAGAGGGGATGGCTTTGATGGGGGACTCCAGAGAGGTAAGCATTAAACAAATGGGTGCAGTGTGTGCTGGGTGGGCCCCTGGACCTCGGGGCCCATGTGCCCCTGTACACACTGCACCCATTATGGATACACCAATGGTGGTATCCTGCTCAGCGCTGTCTCCAACTACTGTGTGTACTGATCAACGCTGCTACATTTTCAGTATATCTGGATTCCCTGCATCTGCTTCATTTCTAGCATATGCGGATTACCTGCCACTATCTCCAGGCTATCTGCATCTCCTGTACCTGTTTAAGCATTTCCAGTCTCTTTGCATATCTGGATTCCTTGCGTTTGCTACATGTCCGATTATACTGATTTCCTGCACCTGCAAGCATCTCCAGTATGTCTGCATATCCTGCTTCAGCAAGTGTCTTCAGTATGTCTGCATATCCTGCATCTACTACATCTCCACTATATCTGGACAGCCTGCATCTGCCAGCTTTCAGCGAACTTCATTACCTCTATGTAACATCCAGGGGCGGATTGGGAACAAAAAGAGGATCTGGAAAAATTTGTACTAGTGGCCCCACTTGGGCAGCACCAGAGGTGTAAGGTCTAGCAATGGGCCATGGCAGAAGCACCCTCCCCCCAAGACTTTCCAGATAGTGGGCATGTCCAGCATCAAGGGGGAAGTTAAAAAGAAATAAAATTAAATATGAGCACATTATATGATACACCTTCAAAATTTAGGAAACTATATCATTCTTTAGAAAATAAGATTTTACTCACCGGCAAATCTATTTCTCGCAGTCCGTAGTGGATGCTGGGAACTCCGTAAGGACCATGGGGAATAGACGGGCTCCGCCGGAGACTGGGCACTCTAAAAGAAAGATTAGGTACTATCTGGTGTGCACTGGCTCCTCCCACTATGACCCTCCTCCAGACCTCAGTTAGGATACTGTGCCCGGAAGAGCTGACACAATAAGGAAGGATTTTGAATCCCGGGTAAGACTCATACCAGCCACACCAATCACACCGTATAACTCGTGATACTACACCCAGTTAACAGTATGAAATATAACTGAGCCTCTCAACAGATGGCTCAACAATAACCCTTAGTTAGGCAATAACTACATACAAGTATTGCAGACAATCCGCACTTGGGATGGGCGCCCAGCATCCACTACGGACTGCGAGAAATAGATTTACCGGTGAGTAAAATCTTATTTTCTCTGACGTCCTAGTGGATGCTGGGAACTCCGTAAGGACCATGGGGATTATACCAAAGCTCCCAAACGGGCGGGAGAGTGCTGATGACTCTGCAGCACCGAATGAGAGAACGCAAGGTCCTCCTCAGCCAGGGTATCAATTTTGTAGAATTTAGCAAACGTGTTTGCCCCTGACCAAGTTGCAGCTCGGCAAAATTGTAAAGCCGAGACCCCTCGGGCAGCCGCCCAAGATGAGCCCACTTTCCTCGTGGAATGGGCTTTTACTGATTTAGGATGCGGCAATCCAGCCGCAGAATGCTTCAGCTAAATTGTGCTACAAATTCAGCGAGCAATAGTCTGCTTAGAAGCAGGAGCACCTATTTTGTTGGGTGCCTACAGGATAAAAAGCGAGTCAGTTTTCCTGACTCCAGCCGTCCTGGAAATATAAATTTTTAAGGCCCTGACTACGTCCAGTAACTTGGAATCTTCCAAGTCCCTAGTAGCCGCAGGCACTACAATAGGTTGGTTCAAGTGAAAAGCTGATACCACCTTAGGGAGAAACTGGGGACGAGTCCTCAATTCTGCCCTATCCATATGGAAAATCAGATAAGGGCTTTTACATGACAAAGCCGCCAATTCTGACACACGCCTGGCCGAAGCCAAGGCCAATAACATGACCACTTTCCACGTGAGATATTTCAAATCCACAGTTTTAAGTGGCTCAAACCAATGTGATTTTAAGAAACTCAACACCACGTTGAGATCCCAAGGTGCCACAGGAGGCACAAAAGGGGGCTGAATATGTAGCACTCCCTTTACAAATGTCTGAACTCCAGGCAGTGAAGCCAGTTCTTTCTGGAAGAAAATCGACAGAGCCGAAATCTGGACCTTAATGGAACCCAATTTTAGGCCCATAGTCACCCCTGACTGTAGGAAGTGCAGAAAACGACCCAGCTGAAATTCCTCTGTTGGGGCCTTCTTGGCCTCACACCACGCAACATATTTTCGCCAAATACGGTGATAATGGTTTGCGGTTACTTCTTTCCTGGCTTTTATCAGCGTAGGAATGACTTCTTCCGGAATGCCCTTTTCCTTTAGGATCCGGAATTCAACCGCCATGCCGTCAAACGCAGCCACGGTAAGTCTTGGAACAGACAGGGCCCCTGCTGTAGCAGATCCTGTCTGAGCGGTAGAGGCCATGGGTCCTCTGATATCATTTCTTGAAGTTCTGGGTACCAAGCTCTTCTTGGCCCATCCGGAACCACGAGTATCGTTCTTACTCCTCGTTTTCTTATTATTCTCAGTACCTTTGGTATGAGAGGCAGAGGAGGGAATACATAAACCGACTGGTACACCCACGGTGTCACTAGAGCGTCCACAGCTATTGCCTGAGGGTCCCTTGACCTGGCGCAATATCTAGTTTTTTGTTTAGGCGGGACGCCATCATGTCCACCTGTGGCCTTTCCCAACGGTTTACCAACAGTTGGAAGACTTCTGGATGAAGTCCCCACTCTCCCGGGTGTAGGTCGTGTCTGCTGAGGAAGTCTGCTTCCCAGTTGTCCACTCCCGGAATGAACACTGCTGACAGTGCTAAGACGTGATTTTCCGCCCATCGGAGAATCCTTGTGGCTTCTGACATCGCCATCCTGCTTCTTGTGCCGCCCTGTCGGTTTACATGGGCGACTGCCGTGATGTTGTCTGATTGGATCAGTACCGGCTGGTTTTGAAGCAGAGGCCTTGCCAGACTTAGGGCATTGTAAATGGCCCTCAGTTCCAGAATATTTATGTGTAGGGACGACTCCTGACTTGACCAAAGTCCTTGGAAATTTCTTCCCTGTGTGACTGCCCCCCAGCCTCGAAGGCTGGCATCCGTGGTTACCAGGACCCAGTCCTGTATGCCGAATCTGCGGCCCTCCTGAAGATGAGCACTCTGCAGCCACCACAGTAGAGATACCTTGGTCCTTGGAGACAGGGTTATCAGCCGATGCATCTGAAGATGCGATCCCAACCACTTGTCCAAGAGGTCCCACTGAAAGGTTCTTGCATGGAACCTGCAGAATGGAATTTTGCTTCGTAAGAAGCTACCATTTTTCCCAGGACTCGTGTGCAGTGATGCACCGACACCTGTTTTGGTTTCAGGAGTTCTCTGACTAGAGATGACAGCTCCTTGGCTTTCTCCTGCGGGAGAAACACTTTTTTCTGTTCTGTGTCCAGAACCATCCCCAGGAACAGTAGGCGTGTGGTAGGAACCAGCTGTGACTTTGGAATGTATAGAATCCATCCGTGCTGTTGTAGCACTTCCCGAGATAGTGCTACTCTGACCAACAACTGCTCCTTGGACCTCGCCTTTATAAGGAGATCGTCCAAGTACGGGATAATTAAAACTCCCTTTTTTCGAAGGAGTATCATCATTTCTGCCATTACCTTGGTAAAGACCCTCGGTGCCGTGGACAGTCTAAACGGCAGTGTTTGGAATTGGTAATGGCAATCCTGTACCACAAATCTGAGGTACTCCTGGTGAGGATGGTAAATGGGGACATGTAGGTAAGCATCCTTGATGTCCAGGGATACCATGTAATCCCCCTCCTCCAGGCTTGCAATAACCGCCCTGAGCGATTCCATCTTGAACTTGAATTTTTTTATGTATGTGTTCAAGGATTTCAAATTTAAAATGGGTCTCACCGAACCATTTCTGTACCACAAACAGTGTGGAATAGTAACCCCGTCCTTGTTGAAGTAGGGGCACCTTGACTATCACCTGCTGGGAATACAGCTTGTGAATTGACTCTAGCACAGCCTCCCTGCCTGAGGGAGTTGTCGGCAAGGCAGATTTGAGGAAACGGCGGGGGGGAGACGCCTCGAATTCCAGCTTGTACCCCTGAGATACTACTTGAAGGATCCAGGGATCCACCTGTGAGCGAGCCCACTGATCGCTGAAATTTTTGAGGCGGCCCCCCACCGTACCTGGCTACGCCTGTGGAGCCCCCGCGTCATGCGGTGGACTCAGAGGAAGCGGGGGAAGAATTTTGATTCTGGGAACTGGCTGACTGGTGCAGCTTTTTCCCTCTTCCCTCATCTCTGTGCAGAAAGGAAGCGCCTTTGACCCGCTTGCTTTTCTGAAGCCGAAAGGACTGTACCTGATAATACAGTGCTTTCTTAGGCTGTGAGGAAACCTGAGGTAAAAATTTTTCTTCCCAGCTGTTGCTGTGGATACGAGGTCCCAGAGACCATCCCCAAACAATTCCTCACCCTTATAAGGCTCTATGTGCCTTTTAAAGTCAGCATCACCTGTCCAGTGTCGGGTCATCTATGGATGCCAGCCGGCAAAATATCCCTCTGTGCATCCCTCATATATAAGACGACGTCTTATGTTCGCAAAATAGTAACCCTGTTTGACAGGGTTACAGACCACGCTGCAGCAGCACTATCTGCAGGTCTCAGTCTAGTACCTGAGTGTGTAAATACAGACTTCAGGATAGCCTCCTGCTTTTTATCAGCAGGTACCTTCAAAGTGGCCGTATCCTAAGACGGCAGTGCCACCTTTTTTGACAAACGTGTGAGCGCCTTATCCACCCTAGGGGGATATCTCCCAGCGTAACTTATCCTCTGGCGGGAAAGGGTACGCCATCAGTAACTTTTTAGAAATTACCAGTTTCTTATCGGGGGAACCCACGCTTTTTCACTCTTCATTCACTCATTTGATGGGGGAACAAAACACTGCCTGCTTTTTCTCCCCAAACATAAAACCCTTTTTTAGTGGTACTTGGGTTAATGTCAGAAATGTGTAACACATTTTTTATTGCCGGGATCATGTAACGGATGTTCCTAGTGGATTGTGTATATGTCTCAACCTCGTCGACACTGGAGTCAGACTCCGTGTCGACATCTGTGTCTGCCATCTGAGGGAGCGGGCGTTTTTGAGCCCCTGATGGCCTTTGAGACGCCTGGGCAGGCGCGGGCTGAGAAGCCGGCTGTCCCATAGCTGTTACGTCATCCAGCCTTTTATGTAAGGAGTTGACACTGTCGGTTTATACCTTCCACCTATCCATCCACTCTGGTGTCGGCCCCACAGGGGGCGACATCACATTTATCGGCATCTGCTCTGCCATCACATAAGCCTCCTCATCAAACGTGTCGACACAGCCGTACCGACACACCGCACACACACACAGGGAATGCTCTGACTGAGGACAGGACCCCACACAGCCCTTTGGGGAGACAGAGAGAGAGAGTATGCCAGCACACACCAGAGCGCTATATAATTTTGGGATTAACACTATATTGAGTGAATTTTTCCCAATAGCTGCTTGTATATACAATATTGCGCCTAAATTTTGTGCCCCCCCCCCCTCTCTTTTTAACCCTTTGAGCCTGAAAACTACAGGGGAGAGCCTGGGGAGCTGTCTTCCAGCTGCACTGTGAAGAGAAAATGGCGCCAGTGTGCTGAGGGAGAAGCCCCGCCCCTTTTTCAACTGACTTTCTCCCGCTTTTTCTGGAATACTGGCAGGGGTAATTTTACATCTATATAGCCTCTAGGACTATATATGATGTAGATTTGCCAGCCAAGGTGTCATATATTGCCCTCAGGGCGCCCCCCCCCCCCCCCAGCGCCCTGCACCCTCAGTGACCGGAGTGTGAAGTGTGCATGAGGAGCAATGGCGCACAGCTGCAGTGCTGTGCGCTACCTTGGTGAAGACTGATGTCTTCTGCCGCCGATTTTCCGGACCTCTTCTTGCTTCTGGCTCTGTAAGGGGGACGGCGGCGCGGCTCCGGGAACGAACACCAAGGCCAGTTCCATGCGGTCGATCCCTCTGGAGCTAATGGTGTCCAGTAGCCTAAGAAGCCCAAGCTAGCTGCAAGCAGGTAGGTTCGCTTCTTCTCCCCTTAGTCCCTCGATGCAGTGAGCCTGTTGCCAGCAGGTCTCACTGTAAAATAAAAAACCTAAAATAAACTTTCTTTCTAGGAGCTCAGGAGAGCCCCTAGTGTGCATCCAGCTCGGCCGGGCACAGAAATCTAACTGAGGTCTGGAGGAGGGGCATAGTGGGAGGAGCCAGTGCACACCAGATAGTACCTAATCTTTCTTTTAGAGTGCCCAGTCTCCTGCGGAGCCCGTCTATTCCCCATGGTCCTTACGGAGTTCCCAGCATCCACTAGGACGTCAGAGAAAGATATATTTTCTTGCTTATTACTAGTGATGAGCGGGTTCGGTTTCCGAGAAACCGAACCCCCCCGAACTTCACCCTTTTTAGACGGGTCCAAGCCATACTCGGATTCTCCCGTATGGCTCGGTTAACCCGAGCGTGCCAGAACGTCATCATCCCGCTGTCGGATTCTCGTGAGATTCGGATTCTATATAAGCAGCCGCGCGTCGTCGCCATTTTCACACGTGCATTGAGATTGATAGGGAGAGGACGTGGCTGGCGTCCTCTCCGTTTATATAGTTATATACTACACAGTTGATCTGATTGCTTAGCTTATTGTGGGGAGCATTGGGGAGCAGCTGTTAGGAGGAGTACAGTGCAGAGTTTTGCTAATAGTGACCACCAGTTTTTTATCCGTTCTCTGCCTGAAAAAAACGCTCCATAACACATCTGTGCTCAGTGTGCTGCATGATATATCTGTGCTAAGTGCTCACACTGCTTAATTGTGGGGACTGGGGAGCAGCTATAGCAGGAGTACAGTGCACAGTTTTGCTGACAGTGACCACCAGTATACATTTGTCTGCCTGAAAAACACTCCTGTGGTGTCTTTTTTTTTTTATACTATAAACGCAGTCTGCTGACAGTGTCAACCAGGTCCATTATACTGTATATAGCAGTACGGTAGGCCACTGCTGTACCTACCTCTGTGTCGTCACTCGTCGTCCATAAGTATACTATCCATCCATCTACATTGTATACCTGTGGTGTCTTTTTTTCTTTACACTATAAACGCAGTCTGCTGACAGTGTCCACCAGGTCCATTATACTGTATATAGCAGTACGGTAGGCCACTGCTGTACCTACCTCTGTGTCGTCACTCGTCGTCCATAAGTATACTATCCATCCATCTACATTGTATACCTGTGGTGTCTTTTTTTCTTTACACTATAAATGCAGTCTGCTGACAGTGTCCACCAGGTCCATTATACTGTATATAGCAGTAGGGTAGGCCACTGCTGTACCTACCTCTGTGTCGTCACTCGTCGTCCATAAGTATACTATCCATCCATCTACATTGTATACCTGTGGTGTGTTTTTTTTTTATACTTTAAACGCAGTCTGCTGACAGTGTCCACCAGGTCCATTATACTCTATATAGCAGTACGGTAGGCCACTGCTGTACCTACCTCTGTGTCGTCACTCGTCGTCCATAAGTATACTATCCATCCATCTACATTGTATACCTGTGGTGTCTTTTTTGTTTATACTATAAACGCAGTCTGCTGACAGTGTCCACCAGGTCCATTATACTGTATATAGCAGTATGGTAGGCCACTGCTGTACCTACCTCTGTGTCGTCACTCTTCGTCCATAAGTATACTATCCATCCATCTACATTGTATACCTGTGGTGTCTTTTTTTCTTTATACTATAAACGCAGTCTGCTGACAGTGTCCACCAGGTCCATTATACTGTATATAGCAGTACGGTAGGCCACTGCTGTACCTACCTCTGTGTCGTCACTCGTCGTCCATAAGTATATAATCCATCCATCTACATTGTATACCTGTGGTGTCTTTTTTTTTTATACTATAAACGCAGTCTGCTGACAGTGTCCACCAGGTCCATTATACGGTATATAGCAGTACGGTAGGCCACTGCTGTACCTACCTCTGTGTCGTCACTCGTCATCCATAAGTATACTATCCATCCATCTACATTGTATACCTGTGGTGTCTTTTTTTCTTTATACTATAAACGCAGTCTGCTGACATTGTCCACCAGGTCCATTATACTGCATATAGAAGTACGGTAGGCCACTGCTGTACCTACCTCTGTGTCGTCACTCGTCGTCCATAAGTATACTATCCATCCATCTACATTGTATACCTGTGGTGTCTTTTTTTCTTTATACTATAAACGCAGTCTGCTGACAGTGTCCACCAGGTCCATTATACTGTATATAGCAGTACGGTAGGCCACTGCTGTACCTACCTCTGTGTCGTCACTCGTCGTCCATAAGTATACTATCCATCCATCTACATTGTATACCTGTGGTGTCTTTTTTTCTTTATACTATAAACGCAGTCTGCTGACAGTGTCCACCAGGTCCATTATACTGTATATAGCAGTACGGTAGGCCACTGCTGTACCTACCTCTGTGTCGTCACTCGTCATCCATAAGTATACTATCCATCCATCTACATTGTATACCTGTGGTGTCTTTTTTTTTTATACTATAAACGCAGTCTGCTGACAGTGTCCACCAGGTCCATTATACTGTATATAGCAGTACGGTAGGCCACTGCTGTACCTACCTCTGTGTCGTCACTCGTCGTCCATAAGTATACTATCCATCCATCTACATTGTATACCTGTGGTGTCTTTTTTTTTTATACTATAAACGCAGTCTGCTGACAGTGTCCACCAGGTCCATTATACTGTATATAGCAGTACGGTAGGCCACTGCTGTACCTACCTCTGTGTCGTCACTCGTCGTCCATAAGTATACTATCCATCCATCTACATTATATACCTGTGGTGTCTTTTTTTTTATACTATAAATGCAGTCTGCTGACAGTGTCCACCAGGTCCATTATACTGTATATAGCAGTACGGTAGGCCACTGCTGTACCTACGTCTGTGTCGTCACTCGTCGTCCATAAGTATACTATCCATCCATCTACATTGTATACCTGTGGTGTCTTTTTTTTTATACTATAAACGCAGTCTGCTAAAGTGTCCACCAGGTCCATTATACTGTATATAGCAGTACGGTAGGCCACTGCTGTACCTACCTCTGTGTCATCACTCGTCATCCATAAGTATACTATCCATCCATCTACATTGTATACCTGTGGTGTCTTTTTTTCTTTATACTATAAACGCAGTCTGCTGACAGTGTCCACCAGGTCCATTATACTGTATAAAGCGGTACGGTAGGCCACTGCTGTACCTACCTCTGTGTCGTCACTCGTCATCCATAAGTATACTATCCATCCATCTACATTGTATACCTGTGGTGTCTTTTTTTTTTTATACTATAAACGCAGTCTGCTGACAGTGTCCACCAGGTCCATTATACTGTATATAGCAGTACGGTAGGCCACTGCTGTACCTACCTCTGTGTCGTCACTCGTCGTCCATAAGTATACTATCCATCCATCTACATTGTATACCTGTGGTGTCTTTTTTTTTTTATACTATAAACGCAGTCTGCTGACAGTGTCCACCAGGTCCATTATACTGTATATAGCAGTATGGTAGGCCACTGCTGTACCTACCTCTGTGTCGTCACTCGTCGTCCATAAGTATACTATCCATCCATCTACATTGTATACCTGTGGTGTCTTTTTTTCTTTATACTATAAACGCAGTCTGCTGACAGTGTCCACCAGGTCCATTATACTGTATATAGCAGTACGGTAGGCCACTGCTGTACCTACCTCTGTGTCGTCACTCGTCGTCCATAAGTATATAATCCATCCATCTATTCTACATTGTATACCTGTGGTGTCTTTTTTTTTTATACTATAAACGCAGTCTGCTGACAGTGTCCACCAGGTCCATTATACGGTATATAGCAGTACGGTAGGCCACTGCTGTACCTACCTCTGTGTCGTCACTCGTCGTCCATAAGTATACTATCCATCCATCTACATTGTATACCTGTGGTGTCTTTTTTTCTTTATACTATAAACGCAGTCTGCTGACAGTGTCCACCAGGTCCATTATACTGTATATAGAAGTACGGTAGGCCACTGCTGTACCTACCTCTGTGTCGTCACTCGTCGTCCATAAGTATACTATCCATCCATCTACATTGTATACCTGTGGTGTCTTTTTTTCTTTATACTATAAACGCAGTCTGCTGACAGTGTCCACCAGGTCCATTATACTGTACATAGCAGTACGGTAGGCCACTGCTGTACCTACCTCTGTGTCGTCACTCGTCGTCCATAAGTATACTATCCATCCATCTACATTGTATACCTGTGGTGTCTTTTTTTCTTTATACTATAAACGCAGTCTGCTGACAGTGTCCACCAGGTCCATTATACTGTATATAGCAGTACGGTAGGCCACTGCTGTACCTACCTCTGTGTCGTCACTCGTCATCCATAAGTATACTATCCATCCATCTACATTGTATACCTGTGGTGTCTTTTTTTTTTATACTATAAACGCAGTCTGCTGACAGTGTCCACCAGGTCCATTATACTGTATATAGCACTACGGTAGGCCACTGCTGTACCTACCTCTGTGTCGTCACTCGTCATCCATAAGTATACTATCCATCCATCTACATTGTATACCTGTGGTGTCTTTTTTTTTTATACTATAAACGCAGTCTGCTGACAGTGTCCACAAGGTCCATTATACTGTATATAGCAGTACGGTAGGCCACTGCTGTACCTACCTCTGTGTCGTCACTCGTCGTCCATAAGTATACTATCCATCCATCTACATTGTATACCTGTGGTGTCTTTTTTTTTATACTATAAACGCAGTCTGCTGACAGTGTCCACCAGGTCCATTATACTGTATATAGCAGTTTGGTAGGCCACTGCTGTACCTACCTCTGTGTCGTCACTCATCGTCCATAAGTATACTATCCATCCATCTACATTGTATACCTGTGGTGTCTTTATTTTTAATACTATAAACGCAGTCTGCTGACAGTGTCCACCAGGTCCATTATACTGTATATAGCAGTACGGTAGGCCACTGCTGTACCTACCTCTGTGTCATCACTCGTCATCCATAAGTATACTATCCATCCATCTACATTGTATACCTGTGGTGTCTTTTTTTCTTTATACTATAAACGCAGTCTGCTGACAGTGTCCACCAGGTCCATTATACTGTATATAGCAGTACGGTAGGCCACTGCTGTACCTACCTCTGTGTCGTCACTCGTCATCCATAAGTATACTATCCATCCATCTACATTGTATACCTGTGGTGTCTTTTTTTTTATACTATAAACGCAGTCTGCTGACAGTGTCCACCAGGTCCATTATACTGTATATAGCAGTACGGTAGGCCACTGCTGTACCTACCTCTGTGTCGTCACTCGTCGTCCATAAGTATACTATCCATCCATCTACATTGTATACCTGTGGTGTCTTTTTTTCTTTATACTATAAACGCAGTCTGCTGACAGTGTCCACCAGGTCCATTATACTGTATATAGCAGTACGGTAGGCCACTGCTGTACCTACCTCTGTGTCGTCACTCGTCGTCCATAAGTATACTATCCATCCATCTACATTGTATACCTGTGGTGTCTTTTTTTTTTTTCTATAAACGCAGTCTGCTGACAATGTCCACCAGGTCCATTATACTGTATATAGCAGTACGGTAGGCCACTGCTGTACCTACCTCTGTGTCGTCACTCGTCGTCCATAAGTATACTATCAATCAATCTACATTGTATACCTGTGGTGTCTTTTTTTCTTTATACTATAAACGCAGTCTGCTGACAGTGTCCACCAGGTCCATTATACTGTATATAGCAGTACGGTAGGCCACTGCTGTACCTACCTCTGTGTCGTCACTCGTCATCCATAAGTATACTATCCATCCATCTACATTGTATACCTGTGGTGTCTTTTTTTTTTTATACTATAAACGCAGTCTGCTGACAGTGTCCACCAGGTCCATTATACTGTATATAGCAGTACGGTAGGCCACTGCTGTACCTACCTCTGTGTCGTCACTCGTCGTCCATAAGTATACTATCCATCCATCTACATTGTATACCTGTGGTGTCTTTTTTTTTATACTACAAACGCAGTCTGCTGACAGTGTCCACCAGGTCCATTATACTGTATATAGCAGTACGGTAGGCCACTGCTGTACCTACCTCTGTGTCGTCACTCGTCGTCCATAAGTATACTATCCATCCATCTACATTGTATACCTGTGGTGTCTTTTTTTTTATACTATAAACGCAGTCTGCTGACAGTGTCCACCAGGTCCATTATACTGTATATAGCAGTACGGTAGGCCACTGATGTACCTTCCTCTGTGTCGTCACTCATCGTCCATAAGTATACTATCCATCCATCTACATTGTATACCTGTGGTGTCTTTTTTTCTTTATACTATAAACGCAGTCTGCTGACAGTGTCCACCAGGTCCATTATACTGTATATAGCAGTACGGTAGGCCACTGCTGTACCTACCTCTGTGTCGTCACTCGTCGTCCATAAGTATACTATCAATCCATCTACATTGTATACCTGTGGTGTCTTTTTTTTAATACTATAAACGCAGTCTGCTGACAGTGTCCACCAGGTCCATTATACTGTGTATAGCAGTACGGTAGGCCACTGCTGTACCTACCTCTGTGTCGTCACTCGTCGTCCATAAGTATACTATCCATCCATCTACATTGTATACCTGTGGTGTCTTTTTTTCTTTATATTATAAACGCAGTCTGCTGACAGTGTCCACCAGGTCCATTTTACTGTATATAGCAGTACGGTAGGCCACTGCTGTACCTACCTCTGTGTCGTCACTCGTCGTCCATAAGTATACTATCCATCCATCTACATTGTATACCTGTGGTGTCTTTTTTTTAATACTATAAACGCAGTCTGCTGACAGTGTCCACCAGGTCCATTATACTGTATATAGCAGTACGGTAGGCCACTGCTGTACCTACCTCTGTGTCGTCACTCGTCGTCCATAAGTATACTATCCATCCATCTACATTGTATACCTGTGGTGTCTTTTTTTCTTTATACTATAAACGTAGTCTGCTGAGAGTGTCCACCAGGTCCATTATACTGTATATAGCAGTACGGTAGGCCACTGCTGTACCTACCTCTGTGTCGTCACTCGTCGTCCATAAGTATACTATCCATCCATCTACATTGTATACCTGTGGTGTCTTTTTTTTATATTATAAACGCAGTCTGCTGACAGTGTCCACCAGGTCCATTATACTGTATATAGCAGTACGGTAGGCCACTGCTGTACCTACCTCTGTGTCGTCACTCGTCGTCCATAAGTATACTATCCATCCATCTACATTGTATACCTGTGGTGTCTTTTTTTTAATACTATAAACGCAGTCTGCTGACAGTGTCCACCAGGTCCATTATACTGTATATAGCAGTACGGTAGGCCACTGCTGTACCTACCTCTGTGTCGTCACTCGTCATCCATAAGTATACTATCCATCCATCTACATTGTATACCTGTGGTGTCTTTTTTTTTTATACTATAAACGCAGTCTGCTGACAGTGTCCACCAGGTCCATTATACTGTATATAGCAGTACGGTAGGCCACTGCTGTACCTACCTCTGTGTCGTCACTCGTCGTCCATAAGTATACTATCCATCCATTTACATTGTATACCTGTGGTGTCTTTTTTTTTATACTACAAACGCAGTCTGCTGACAGTGTCCACCAGGTCCATTATACTGTATATAGCAGTACGGTAGGCCACTGCTGTACCTACCTCTGTGTCGTCACTCGTCGTCCATAAGTATACTATCCATCCATCTACATTGTATACCTGTGGTGTCTTTTTTTTTAAACTATAAACGCAGTCTGCTGACAGTGTCCACCAGGTCCATTATACTGTATATAGCAGTACGGTAGGCCACTGCTGTACCTTCCTCTGTGTCGTCACTCATCGTCCATAAGTATACTATCCATCCATCTACATTGTATACCTGTGGTGTCTTTTTTTCTTTATACTATAAACGCAGTCTGCTGACAGTGTCCACCAGGTCCATTATACTGTATATAGCAGTACGGTAGGCCACTGCTGTACCTACCTCTGTGTCGTCACTCGTCGTCCATAAGTATACTATCAATCCATCTACATTGTATACCTGTGGTGTCTTTTTTTTAATACTATAAACGCAGTCTGCTGACAGTGTCCACCAGGTCCATTATACTGTATATAGCAGTACGGTAGGCCACTGCTGTACCTACCTCTGTGTCGTCACTCGTCGTCCATAAGTATACTATCCATCCATCTACATTGTATACCTGTGGTGTCTTTTTTTCTTTATACTATAAACGCAGTCTGCTGACAGTGTCCACCAGGTCCATTATACTGTCTATAGCAGTACGGTAGGCCACTGCTGTACCTACCTCTGTGTCGTCACTCGTCGTCCATAAGTATACTATCCATCCATCTACATTGTATACCTGTGGTGTCTTTTTTTCTTTATACTATAAACGCAGTCTGCTGACAGTGTCCACCAGGTCCATTATACTGTGTATAGCAGTACGGTAGGCCACTGCTGTACCTACCTCTGTGTCGTCACTCGTCGTCCATAAGTATACTATCCATCCATCTACATTGTATACCTGTGGTGTCTTTTTTTCTTTATATTATAAACGCAGTCTGCTGACAGTGTCCACCATATCCATTTTACTGTATATAGCAGTACGGTAGGCCACTGCTGTACCTACCTCTGTGTCGTCACTCGTCGTCCATAAGTATACTATCCATCCATCTACATTGTATACCTGTGGTGTCTTTTTTTTTATACTATAAACGCAGTCTGCTGACAGTGTCCACCAGGTCCATTATACTGTATATAGCAGTTTGGTAGGCCACTGCTGTACCTACCTCTGTGTCGTCACTCATCGTCCATAAGTATACTATCCATCCATCTACATTGTATACCTGTGGTGTCTTTATTTTTAATACTATAAACGCAGTCTGCTGACAGTGTCCACCAGGTCCATTATACTGTATATAGCAGTACGGTAGGCCACTGCTGTACCTACCTCTGTGTCATCACTCGTCATCCATAAGTATACTATCCATCCATCTACATTGTATACCTGTGGTGTCTTTTTTTCTTTATACTATAAACGCAGTCTGCTGACAGTGTCCACCAGGTCCATTATACTGTATATAGCAGTACGGTAGGCCACTGCTGTACCTACCTCTGTGTCGTCACTCGTCATCCATAAGTATACTATCCATCCATCTACATTGTATACCTGTGGTGTCTTTTTTTTTATACTATAAACGCAGTCTGCTGACAGTGTCCACCAGGTCCATTATACTGTATATAGCAGTACGGTAGGCCACTGCTGTACCTACCTCTGTGTCGTCACTCGTCGTCCATAAGTATACTATCCATCCATCTACATTGTATACCTGTGGTATCTTTTTTTCTTTATACTATAAACGCAGTCTGCTGACAGTGTCCACCAGGTCCATTATACTGTATATAGCAGTACGGTAGGCCACTGCTGTACCTACCTCTGTGTCGTCACTCGTCGTCCATAAGTATACTATCCATCCATCTACATTGTATACCTGTGGTGTCTTTTTTTTTTTACTATAAACGCAGTCTGCTGACAATGTCCACCAGGTCCATTATACTGTATATAGCAGTACGGTAGGCCACTGCTGTACCTACCTCTGTGTCGTCACTCGTCGTCCATAAGTATACTATCAATCAATCTACATTGTATACCTGTGGTGTCTTTTTTTCTTTATACTATAAACGCAGTCTGCTGACAGTGTCCACCAGGTCCATTATACTGTATATAGCAGTACGGTAGGCCACTGCTGTACCTACCTCTGTGTCGTCACTCGTCATCCATAAGTATACTATCCATCCATCTACATTGTATACCTGTGGTGTCTTTTTTTTTTTATACTATAAACGCAGTCTGCTGACAGTGTCCACCAGGTCCATTATACTGTATATAGCAGTACGGTAGGCCACTGCTGTACCTACCTCTGTGTCGTCACTCGTCGTCCATAAGTATACTATCCATCCATCTACATTGTATACCTGTGGTGTCTTTTTTTTTATACTACAAACGCAGTCTGCTGACAGTGTCCACCAGGTCCATTATACTGTATATAGCAGTACGGTAGGCCACTGCTGTACCTACCTCTGTGTCGTCACTCGTCGTCCATAAGTATACTATCCATCCATCTACATTGTATACCTGTGGTGTCTTTTTTTTTATACTATAAACGCAGTCTGCTGACAGTGTCCACCAGGTCCATTATACTGTATATAGCAGTACGGTAGGCCACTGATGTACCTTCCTCTGTGTCGTCACTCATCGTCCATAAGTATACTATCCATCCATCTACATTGTATACCTGTGGTGTCTTTTTTTCTTTATACTATAAACGCAGTCTGCTGACAGTGTCCACCAGGTCCATTATACTGTATATAGCAGTACGGTAGGCCACTGCTGTACCTACCTCTGTGTCGTCACTCGTCGTCCATAAGTATACTATCAATCCATCTACATTGTATACCTGTGGTGTCTTTTTTTTTTTATACTATAAGCGCAGTCTGCTGACAGTGTCCACCAGGTCCATTATACTGTATATAGCAGTACGGTAGGCCACTGCTGTACCTACCTCTGTGTCGTCACTCGTCGTCCATAAGTATACTATCCATCCATCTACATTGTATACCTGTGGTGTCTTTTTTTCTTTATACTATAAACGCAGTCTGCTGACAGTGTCCACCAGGTCCATTATACTGTCTATAGCAGTACGGTAGGCCACTGCTGTACCTACCTCTGTGTCGTCACTCGTCGTCCATAAGTATACTATCCATCCATCTACATTGTATACCTGTGGTGTCTTTTTTTCTTTATACTATAAACGCAGTCTGCTGACAGTGTCCACCAGGTCCATTATACTGTGTATAGCAGTACGGTAGGCCACTGCTGTACCTACCTCTGTGTCGTCACTCGTCGTCCATAAGTATACTATCCATCCATCTACATTGTATACCTGTGGTGTCTTTTTTTCTTTATATTATAAACGCAGTCTGCTGACAGTGTCCACCAGGTCCATTTTACTGTATATAGCAGTACGGTAGGCCACTGCTGTACCTACCTCTGTGTCGTCACTCGTCGTCCATAAGTATACTATCCATCCATCTACATTGTATACCTGTGGTGTCTTTTTTTTAATACTATAAACGCAGTCTGCTGACAGTGTCCACCAGGTCCATTATACTGTATATAGCAGTACGGTAGGCCACTGCTGTACCTACCTCTGTGTCGTCACTCGTCGTCCATAAGTATACTATCCATCCATCTACATTGTATACCTGTGGTGTCTTTTTTTCTTTATACTATAAACGTAGTCTGCTGAGAGTGTCCACCAGGTCCATTATACTGTATATAGCAGTACGGTAGGCCACTGCTGTACCTACCTCTGTGTCGTCACTCGTCGTCCATAAGTATACTATCCATCCATCTACATTGTATACCTGTGGTGTCTTTTTTTTATATTATAAACGCAGTCTGCTGACAGTGTCCACCAGGTCCATTATACTGTATATAGCAGTACGGTAGGCCACTGCTGTACCTACCTCTGTGTCGTCACTCGTCGTCCATAAGTATACTATCCATCCATCTACATTGTATACCTGTGGTGTCTTTTTTTTAATACTATAAACGCAGTCTGCTGACAGTGTCCACCAGGTCCATTATACTGTATATAGCAGTACGGTAGGCCACTGCTGTACCTACCTCTGTGTCGTCACTCGTCATCCATAAGTATACTATCCATCCATCTACATTGTATACCTGTGGTGTCTTTTTTTTTTATACTATAAACGCAGTCTGCTGACAGTGTCCACCAGGTCCATTATACTGTATATAGCAGTACGGTAGGCCACTGCTGTACCTACCTCTGTGTCGTCACTCGTCGTCCATAAGTATACTATCCATCCATTTACATTGTATACCTGTGGTGTCTTTTTTTTTATACTACAAACGCAGTCTGCTGACAGTGTCCACCAGGTCCATTATACTGTATATAGCAGTACGGTAGGCCACTGCTGTACCTACCTCTGTGTCGTCACTCGTCGTCCATAAGTATACTATCCATCCATCTACATTGTATACCTGTGGTGTCTTTTTTTTTAAACTATAAACGCAGTCTGCTGACAGTGTCCACCAGGTCCATTATACTGTATATAGCAGTACGGTAGGCCACTGCTGTACCTTCCTCTGTGTCGTCACTCATCGTCCATAAGTATACTATCCATCCATCTACATTGTATACCTGTGGTGTCTTTTTTTCTTTATACTATAAACGCAGTCTGCTGACAGTGTCCACCAGGTCCATTATACTGTATATAGCAGTACGGTAGGCCACTGCTGTACCTACCTCTGTGTCGTCACTCGTCGTCCATAAGTATACTATCAATCCATCTACATTGTATACCTGTGGTGTCTTTTTTTTAATACTATAAACGCAGTCTGCTGACAGTGTCCACCAGGTCCATTATACTGTATATAGCAGTACGGTAGGCCACTGCTGTACCTACCTCTGTGTCGTCACTCGTCGTCCATAAGTATACTATCCATCCATCTACATTGTATACCTGTGGTGTCTTTTTTTCTTTATACTATAAACGCAGTCTGCTGACAGTGTCCACCAGGTCCATTATACTGTCTATAGCAGTACGGTAGGCCACTGCTGTACCTACCTCTGTGTCGTCACTCGTCGTCCATAAGTATACTATCCATCCATCTACATTGTATACCTGTGGTGTCTTTTTTTCTTTATACTATAAACGCAGTTTGCTGACAGTGTCCACCAGGTCCATTATACTGTGTATAGCAGTACGGTAGGCCACTGCTGTACCTACCTCTGTGTCGTCACTCGTCGTCCATAAGTATACTATCCATCCATCTACATTGTATACCTGTGGTGTCTTTTTTTCTTTATATTATAAACGCAGTCTGCTGACAGTGTCCACCATATCCATTTTACTGTATATAGCAGTACGGTAGGCCACTGCTGTACCTACCTCTGTGTCGTCACTCGTCGTCCATAAGTATACTATCCATCCATCTACATTGTATACCTGTGGTGTCTTTTTTTCTTTATACTATAAACGTAGTCTGCTGAGAGTGTCCACCAGGTCCATTATACTGTATATAGCAGTACGGTAGGCCACTGCTGTACCTACCTCTGTGTCGTCACTCGTCGTCCATAAGTATACTATCCATCCATCTACATTGTATACCTGTGGTGTCTTTTTTTTTATATTATAAACGCAGTCTGCTGACAGTGTCCACCAGGTCCATTATACTGTATATAGCAGTACGGTAGGCCACTGCTGTACCTACCTCTGTGTCGTCACTCGTCGTCCATAAGTATACTATCCATCCATCTACATTGTATACCTGTGGTGTCTTTTTTTTAATAGTATAAACGCAGTCTGCTGACAGTGTCCACCAGGTCCATTATACTGTATATAGCAGTACGGTAGGCCACTGCTGTACCTACCTCTGTGTCGTCACTCGTCGTCCATAAGTATACTATCCATCCATCTACATTGTATACCTGTGGTGTCTTTTTTTCTTTATACTATAAACGCAGTCTGCTGACAGTGTCCACCAGGTCCATTATACTGTCTATAGCAGTACGGTAGGCCACTGCTGTACCTACCTCTATGTCGTAACTCGTCGTCCATAAGTATACTATCCATACATCTACATTGTATACCTGTGGTGTCTTTTTTTCTTTATACTATAAACGCAGTCTGCTGACAGTGTCCACCAGGTCCATTATACTGTATGTAGCAGTACGGTAGGCCACTGCTGTACCTACCTCTGTGTCGTCACTCGTCGTCCATAAGTATACTATCCATCCATCTACATTGTATACCTGTGGTGTCTTTTTTTCTTTATATTATAAACGCAGTCTGCTGACAGTGTCCACCAGGTCCATTGTACTGTCTATAGCAGTACGGTAGGCCACTGCTGTACCTACCTCTGTGTCGTCACTCGTCGTCCATAATTATACTATCCATCCATCTACATTGTATACCTGTGGTGTCTTTTTTTTAATACTATAAACGCAGTCTGCTGACAGTGTCCACCAGGTCCATTATACTGTCTATAGCAGTACGGTAGGCCACTGCTGTACCTACCTCTGTGTCGTCACTCGTCGTCCATAAGTATACTATCCATCCATCTACATTGTATACCTGTGGTGTCTTTTTTTCTTTATACTATAAACGCAGTCTGCTGACAGTGTCCACCAGGTCCATTATACTGTATATAGCAGTACGGTAGGCCACTGCTGTACCTACCTCTGTGTCGTCACTCGTCGTCCATAAGTATACTATCCATCCATCTACATTGTATACCTGTGGTGTCTTTTTTTCTTTATACTATAAACGCAGTCTGCTGACAGTGTCCACCAGGTCCATTATACTGTCTATAGCAGTACGGTAGGCCACTGCTGTACCTACCTCTGTGTCGTCACTCGTCGTCCATAAGTATAATATCCATTCATCTACATTGTATACCTGTGGTGTCTTTTTTTCTTTATACTATAAACGCAGTCTGCTGACAGTGTCCACCAGGTCCATTATACTGTATATAGCAGTACGGTAGGCCACTGCTGTACCTACCTCTGTGTCGTCACTCGTCGTCCATAAGTATACTATCCATCCATCTACATTGTATACCTGTGGTGTCTTTTATTTTTATACTATAAGCGCAGTCTGCTGACAGTGTCCACCAGGTCCATTATACTGTATATAGCAGTACGGTAGGCCACTGCTGTACCTACCTCTGTGTCGTCACTCGTCGTCCATAAGTATACTATCCATCCATCTACATTGTATACCTGTGGTGTCTTTTTTTCTTTATACTATAAACGCAGTCTGCTGACAGTGTCCACCAGGTCCATTATACTGTATGTAGCAGTACGGTAGGCCACTGCTGTACCTACCTCTGTGTCGTCACTCGTCGTCCATAAGTATACTATCCATCCATCTACATTGTATACCTGTGGTGTCTTTTTTTCTTTATATTATAAACGCAGTCTGCTGACAGTGTCCACCAGGTCCATTATACTGTAAATAGCAGTACGGTAGGCCACTGCTGTACCTACCTCTGTGTCGTCACTCGTCGTCCATAATTATACTATCCATCCATCTGCATTGTATACCTGTGGTGTCTTTTTTTTAATACTATAAATGCAGTCTGCTGACAGTGTCCACCAGGTCCATTATACTGTATATAGCAGTACGGTAGGCCACTGCTGTACCTACCTCTGTGTCGTCACTCGTCATCCATAAGTATACTATCCATCCATCTACATTGTATACCTGTGGTGTCTTTTTTTCTTTATACTATAAACGCAGTCTGCTGACAGTGTCCACCAGGTCCATTATACTGTATATAGCAGTACGGTAGGCCACTGCTGTACCTACCTCTGTGTCGTCACTCGTCGTCCATAAGTATACTATCCATCCATCTACATTGTATACCTGTGGTGTTTTTTTTTCTTTATACTATAAACGCAGTCTGCTGACAGTGTCCACCAGGTCCATTATACTGTATATAGCAGTACGGTAGGCCACTGCTGTACCTACCTCTGTGTCATCACTCGTCGTCCATAAGTATAATATCCATCCATCTACATTGTATACCTGTGGTGTCTTTTTTTCTTTATACTATAAACGCAGTCTGCTGACAGTGTCCACCAGGTCCATTATACTGTATATAGCAGTACGGTAGGCCACTGCTGTACCTACCTCTGTGTCGTCACTCGTCGTCCATAAGTATACTATCCATCCATCTACATTGTATACCTGTGGTGTCTTTTATTTTTATACTATAAGCGCAGTCTGCTGACAGTGTCCACCAGGTCCATTATACTGTATATAGCAGTACGGTAGGCCACTGCTGTACCTACCTCTGTGTCGTCACTCGTCGTCCATAAGTATACTAACCATCCATCTACATTGTATACCTGTGGTGTATTTTTTTTTATACTATAAACGCAGTCTGCTGACAGTGTCCACCAGGTCCATTATACTGTATATAGCAGTACGGTAGGCCACTGCTGTACCTACCTCTGTGTCGTCACTCGTCGTCCATAAGTATACTATCCATCCATCTACATTGTATACCTGTGGTGTCTTTTTTTCTTTATACTATAAACGCAGTCTGCTGACAGTGTCCACCAGATCCATTATACTGTATATAGCAGTACGGTAGGCCACTGCTGTACCTACCTCTGTGTCATCACTCGTCGTCCATAAGTATACTATCCATCCATCTACATTGTATACCTGTGGTGTCTTTTTTTTTAATATTATAAACGCAGTCTGCTGACAGTGTCCACCAGGTCCATTATACTGTATATAGCAGTACGGTAGGCCACTGCTGTACCTACCTCTGTGTCGTCACTCGTCGTCCATAAGTATCCTATCCATCCATCTACATTGTATACCTGTGGTGTCTTTTTTTCTTTATATTATAAACGCAGTCTGCTGACAGTGTCCACCAGGTCCATTATACTGTATATAGCAGTACGGTAGGCCACTGCTGTACCTACCTCTGTGTCGTCACTCGTCGTCCATAAGTATACTATCCATCCATCTACATTGTATACCTGTGGTGTCTTTTTTTCTTTATACTATAAACGCAGTCTGCTGACAATGTCCACCAGGTCCATTATACTGTCTATAGCAGTACGGTAGGCCACTGCTGTACCTACCTCTGTGTCGTCACTCGTCGTCCATAAGTATACTATCCATCCATCTACATTGTAAACCTGTGGTGTCTTTTTTTCTTTATACTATAAACGCAGTCTGCTGACAGTGTCCACCAGGTCCATTATACTGTATATAGCAGTACGGTAGGCCACTGCTGTACCTACCTCTGTGTCGTCACTCGTCGTCCATAAGTATACTATCCATCCATCTACATTGTATACCTGTGGTGTCTTTTTTTCTTTATACTATAAACGCAGTTTGCTGACAGTGTCCACCAGGTCCATTATACTGTCTATAGCAGTACGGTAGGCCACTGCTGTACCTACCTCTGTGTCGTCACTCGTCATCCATAAGTATACTATCCATCCATCTACATTGTATACCTGTGGTGTCTTTTTTTCTTTATACTATAAACGCAGTCTGCTGACAGTGTCCACCAGGTCCATTATACTGTATATAGCAGTACGGTAGGCCACTGCTGTACCTACCTCTGTGTCGTCACTCGTCGTCCATAAGTATACTATCCATCAATCTACATTGTATACCTGTGGTGTCTTTTTTTCTTTATATTATAAACGCAGTCTGCTGACAGTGTCCACCAGGTCCATTATACTGTATATAGCAGTACGGTAGGCCACTGCTGTACCTACCTCTGTGTCGTCACTCGTCGTCCATAAGTATACTATCCATCCATCTACATTGTATACCTGTGGTTTCTTTTTTTCTTTATACTATAAACGCAGTCTGCTGACAGTGTCCACCAGGTCCATTATACTGTATATAGCAGTACGGTAGGCCACTGCTGTACCTACCTCTGTGTCGTCACTCGTCGTCCATAAGTATAATATCCATCCATCTACATTGTATACCTGTGGTGTCTTTTTTTCTTTATACTATAAACGCAGTCTGCTGACAGTGTCCACCAGGTCCATTATACTGTATATAGCAGTACGGTAGGCCACTGCTGTACCTACCTCTGTGTCGTCACTCGTCGTCCATAAGTATACTATCCATCCATCTACATTGTATACCTGTGGTGTCTTTTATTTTTATACTATAAGCGCAGTCTGCTGACAGTGTCCACCAGGTCCATTATACTGTATATAGCAGTACGGTAGGCCACTGCTGTACCTACCTCTGTGTCGTCACTCGTCGTCCATAAGTATACTATCCATCCATCTACATTGTATACCTGTGGTGTCTTTTTTTCTTTATACTATAAACGCAGTCTGCTGACAGTGTCCACCAGGTCCATTATACTGTATGTAGCAGTACGGTAGGCCACTGCTGTACCTACCTCTGTGTCGTCACTCATCGTCCATAAGTATACTATCCATCCATCTACATTGTATACCTGTGGTCTCTTTTTTTCTTTATATTATAAACGCAGTCTGCTGACAGTGTCCTCCAGGTCCATTATACTGTATATAGCAGTACGGTAGGCCACTGCTGTACCTACCTCTGTGTCGTCACTCGTCGTCCATAATTATACTATCCATCCATCTACATTGTATACCTGTGGTGTCTTTTTTTTAATACTATAAACGCAGTCTGCTGACAGTGTCCACCAGGTCCATTATACTGTATATAGCAGTACGGTAGGCCACTGCTGTACCTACCTCTGTGTCGTCACTCGTCGTCCATAAGTATACTATCCATCCATCTACATTGTATACCTGTGGTGTCTTTTTTTCTTTATACTATAAACGCAGTCTGCTGACAGTGTCCACCAGGTCCATTATACTGTATATAGCAGTACGGTAGGCCACTGCTGTACCTACCTCTGTGTCGTCACTCGTCGTCCATAAGTATACTATCCATCCATCTACATTGTATACCTGTGGTGTTTTTTTTTCTTTATACTATAAACGCAGTCTGCTGACAGTGTCCACCAGGTCCATTATACTGTATATAGCAGTACGGTAGGCCACTGCTGTACCTACCTCTGTGTCATCACTCGTCGTCCATAAGTATAATATCCATCCATCCACATTGTATACCTGTGGTGTCTTTTTTTCTTTATACTATAAACGCAGTCTGCTGACAGTGTCCACCAGGTCCATTATACTGTATATAGCAGTACGGTAGGCCACTGCTGTACCTACCTCTGTGTCGTCACTCGTCGTCCATAAGTATACTATCCATCCATCTACATTGTATACCTGTGGTGTCTTTTATTTTTATACTATAAGCGCAGTCTGCTGACAGTGTCCACCAGGTCCATTATACTGTATATAGCAGTACGGTAGGCCACTGCTGTACCTACCTCTGTGTCGTAACTCGTCGTCCATAAGTATACTAACCATCCATCTACATTGTATACCTGTGGTGTATTTTTTTTTATACTATAAACGCAGTCTGCTGACAGTATCCACCAGGTCCATTATACTGTATATAGCAGTACGGTAGGCCACTGCTGTACCTACCTCTGTGTCGTCACTCGTCGTCCATAAGTATACTATCCATCCATCTACATTGTATACCTGTGGTGTCTTTTTTTCTTTATACTATAAACGCAGTCTGCTGACAGTGTCCACCAGATCCATTATACTGTATATAGCAGTACGGTAGGCCACTGCTGTACCTACCTCTGTGTCATCACTCGTCGTCCATAAGTATACTATCCATCCATCTACATTGTATACCTGTGGTGTCTTTTTTTTTTATATTATAAACGCAGTCTGCTGACAGTGTCCACCAGGTCCATTATACTGTATATAGCAGTACGGTAGGCCACTGCTGTACCTACCTCTGTGTCATAACTCGTCGTCCATAAGTATAATATCCATCCATCTACATTGTATACCTGTGGTGTCTTTTTTTCTTTATACTATAAACGCAGTCTGCTGACAGTGTCCACCAGGTCCATTATACTGTATATAGCAGTACGGTAGGACACTGCTGTACCTACCTCTGTGTCGTCACTCGTCGTCCATAAGTATACTATCCATCCATCTACATTGTATACCTGTGGTGTCTTTTATTTTTATACTATAAGCGCAGTCTGCTGACAGTGTCCACCAGGTCCATTATACTGTATATAGCAGTACGGTAGGCCACTGCTGTACCTACCTCTGTGTCGTCACTCGTCGTCCATAAGTATACTAACCATCCATCTACATTGTATACCTGTGGTGTATTTTTTTTTATACTATAAACGCAGTCTGCTGACAGTGTCCACCAGGTCCATTATACTGTATATAGCAGTACGGTAGGCCACTGCTGTACCTACCTCTGTGTCGTCACTCGTCGTCCATAAGTATACTATCCATCCATCTACATTGTATACCTGTGGTGTCTTTTTTTCTTTATACTATAAACGCAGTCTGCTGACAGTGTCCACCAGATCCATTATACTGTATATAGCAGTACGGTAGGCCACTGCTGTACCTACCTCTGTGTCATCACTCGTCGTCCATAAGTATACTATCCATCCATCTACATTGTATACCTGTGGTGTCTTTTTTTTTAATATTATAAACGCAGTCTGCTGACAGTGTCCACCAGGTCCATTATACTGTATATAGCAGTACGGTAGGCCACTGCTGTACCTACCTCTGTGTCGTCACTCGTCGTCCATAAGTATACTATCCATCCATCTACATTGTATACCTGTGGTGTCTTTTTTTCTTTATATTATAAACGCAGTCTGCTGACAGTGTCCACCAGGTCCATTATACTGTATATAGCAGTACGGTAGGCCACTGCTGTACCTACCTCTGTGTCGTCACTCGTCGTCCATAAGTATACTATCCATCCATCTACATTGTATACCTGTGGTGTCTTTTTTTCTTTATATTATATACGCAGTCTGCTGACAGTGTCCACCAGGTCCATTATACTGTATATAGCAGTACGGTAGGCCACTGCTGTACCTACCTCTGTGTCGTCACTCGTCGTCCATAAGTATACTATCCATCCATCTACATTGTATACCTGTGGTGTCTTTTTTTCTTTATACTATAAACGCAGTCTGCTGACAGTGTCCACCAGGTCCATTATACTGTCTATAGCAGTACGGTAGGCCACTGCTGTACCTACCTCTGTGTCGTCACTCGTCGTCCATAAGTATACTATCCATCCATCTACATTGTAAACCTGTGGTGTCTTTTTTTCTTTATACTATAAACGCAGTTTGCTGACAGTGTCCACCAGGTCCATTATACTGTCTATAGCAGTACGGTAGGCCACTGCTGTACCTACCTCTGTGTCGTCACTCGTCATCCATAAGTATACTATCCATCCATCTACATTGTATACCTGTGGTGTCTTTTTTTCTTTATACTATAAACGCAGTCTGCTGACAGTGTCCACCAGGTCCATTATACTGTATATAGCAGTACGGTAGGCCACTGCTGTACCTACCTCTGTGTCGTCACTCGTCGTCCATAAGTATACTATCCATCCATCTACATTGTATACCTGTGGTGTCTTTTTTTCTTTATATTATAAATGCAGTCTGCTGACAGTGTCCACCAGGTCCATTATACTATATATAGCAGTACGGTAGGCCACTGCTGTACCTACCTCTGTGTCGTCACTCGTCGTCCATAAGTATACTATCCATCCATCTACATTGTATACCTGTGGTGTCTTTTTTTCTTTATATTATAAACGCAGTCTGCTGACAGTGTCCACCAGGTCCATTATACTGTATATAGCAGTACGGTAGGCCACTGCTGTACCTACCTCTGTGTCGTCACTCGTCGTCCATAAGTATACTATCCATCCATCTACATTGTATACCTGTGGTGTCTTTTTTTTAATACTATAAACGCAGTCTGCTGACAGTGTCCACCAGGTCCATTATACTGTATATAGCAGTACGGTAGGCCACTGCTGTTCCTACCTTTGTGTCGTCACTCGTCGTCCATAAGTATACTATCCATCCATCTACATTGTATACCTGTGGTGTCTTTTTTTCTTTATACTATAAACGCAGTCTGCTGACAGTGTCCACCAGGTCCATTATACTGTCTATAGCAGTACGGTAGGCCACTGCTGTACCTACCTCTGTGTCGTCACTCGTCGTCCATAAGTATACTATCCATCCATCTACATTGTATACCTGTGGTGTCTTTTTTTCTTTATACTATAAACGCAGTCTGCTGACAGTGTCCACCAGGTCCATTATACTGTATATAGCAGTACGGTAGGCCACTGCTGTACCTACCTCTGTGTCGTCACTCGTCGTCCATAAGTATACTATCCATCCATCTACATTGTATACCTGTGGTGTCTTTTTTTCTTTATACTATAAACGCAGTCTGCTGACAGTGTCCACCAGGTCCATTATACTGTATATAGCAGTACGGTAGGCCACTGCTGTACCTACCTCTGTGTCGTCACTCGTCGTCCATAAGTATAATATCCATCCATCTACATTGTATACCTGTGGTGTCTTTTTTTCTTTATACTATAAACGCAGTCTGCTGACAGTGTCCACCAGGTCCATTATACTGTATATAGCAGTACGGTAGGCCACTGCTGTACCTACCTCTGTGTCGTCACTCGTCGTCCATAAGTATACTATCCATCCATCTACAGTGTATACCTGTGGTGTCTTTTATTTTTATACTATAAGCGCAGTCTGCTGACAGTGTCCACCAGGTCCATTATACTGTATATAGCAGTACGGTAGGCCACTGCTGTACCTACCTCTGTGTCGTCACTCGTCGTCCATAAGTATACTATCCATCCATCTACATTGTATACCTGTGGTGTCTTTTTTTCTTTATACTATAAACGCAGTCTGCTGACAGTGTCCACCAGGTCCATTATACTGTATGTAGCAGTACGGTAGGCCACTGCTGTACCTACCTCTGTGTCGTCACTCGTCGTCCATAAGTATACTATCCATCCATCTACATTGTATACCTGTGGTGTCTTTTTTTCTTTATACTATAAACGCAGTCTGCTGACAGTGTCCACCAGGTCCATTATACTGTCTATAGCAGTACGGTAGGCCACTGCTGTACCTACCTCTGTGTCGTCACTCGTCGTCCATAAGTATACTATCCATCCATCTACATTGTATACCTGTGGTGTCTTTTTTTCTTTATACTATAAACGCAGTCTGCTGACAGTGTCCACCAGGTCCATTATACTGTATATAGCAGTACGGTAGGCCACTGCTGTACCTACCTCTGTGTCGTCACTCGTCGTCCATAAGTATACTATCCATCCATCTACATTGTATACCTGTGGTGTCTTTTTTTCTTTATACTATAAACGCAGTCTGCTGACAGTGTCCACCAGGTCCATTATACTGTCTATAGCAGTACGGTAGGCCACTGCTGTACCTACCTCTGTGTCGTCACTCATCGTCCATAAGTATACTATCCATCCATCTACATTGTATACCTGTGGTGTCTTTTTTTCTTTATACTATAAACGCAGTCTTCTGACAGTGTCCACCTGGTCCATTATACTGTATATAGCAGTACGGTAGGCCACTGCTGTACCTACCTCTGTGTCGTCACTCGTCGTCCATAAGTATACTATCCATCCATCTACATTGTATACCTGTGGTGTCTTTTTTTTTATACTATAAACGCAGTCTGCTGACAGTGTCCACAAGGTCCATTATACTGTATATAGCAGTACGGTAGGCCACTGCTGTACCTACCTCTGTGTCGTCACTCGTCGTCCATAAGTATACTATCCATCCCTCTACATTGTATACCTGTGGTGTCTTTTTTTCTTTATACTATAAACGCAGTCTGCTGACAGTGTCCACCAGGTCCATTATACTGTATATAGCAGTACGGTAGGCCACTGCTGTACCTACCTCTGTGTCGTCACTCGTCGTCCATAAGCATACTATCCATCCATCTACATTGTATACCTGTGGTGTCTTTTTTTCTTTATATTATAAACGCAGTCTGCTGACAGTGTCCACCAGGTCCATTATACTGTTTATAGCAGTACGGTAGGCCACTGCTGTACCTACCTCTGTGTCGTCACTCGTCGTCCATAAGTATACTATCCATCCATCTACATTGTATACCTGTGGTGTCTTTTTTTCTTTATACTATAAACGCAGTCTGCTGACAGTGTCCACCAGGTCCATTATACTGTATATAGCAGTACGGTAGGCCACTGCTGTACCTACCTCTGTGTCGTCACTCGTCGTCCATAAGTATACTATCCATCCATCTACATTGTATACCTGTGGTGTCTTTTTTTCTTTATACTATAAACGCAGTCTGCTGACAGTGTCCACCAGGTCCATTATACTGTATATAGCAGTACGGTAGGCCACTGCTGTACCTACCTCTGTGTCGTCACTCGTCGTCCATAAGTATACTATCCATCCATCTACATTGTATACCTGTGGTGTTTTTTTTTTCCTTTATACTATAAACGCAGTCTGCTGACAGTGTCCACCAGGTCCATTATACTGTATATAGCAGTACGGTAGGCCACTGCTGTACCTACCTCTGTGTCATCACTCGTCGTCCATAAGTATAATATCCATCCATCTACATTGTATACCTGTGGTGTCTTTTTTTCTTTATACTATAAACGCAGTCTGCTGACAGTGTCCACCAGGTCCATTATACTGTATATAGCAGTACGGTAGGCCACTGCTGTACCTACCTCTGTGTCGTCACTCGTCGTCCATAAGTATACTATCCATCCATCTACATTGTATACCTGTGGTGTCTTTTATTTTTATACTATAAGCGCAGTCTGCTGACAGTGTCCACCAGGTCCATTATACTGTATATAGCAGTACGGTAGGCCACTGCTGTACCTACCTCTGTGTCGTCACTCGTCGTCCATAAGTATACTAACCATCCATCTACATTGTATACCTGTGGTGTATTTTTTTTTATACTATAAACGCAGTCTGCTGACAGTGTCCACCAGGTCCATTATACTGTATATAGCAGTACGGTAGGCCACTGCTGTACCTACCTCTGTGTCGTCACTCGTCGTCCATAAGTATACTATCCATCCATCTACATTGTATACCTGTGGTGTCTTTTTTTCTTTATACTATAAACGCAGTCTGCTGACAGTGTCCACCAGATCCATTATACTGTATATAGCAGTACGGTAGGCCACTGCTGTACCTACCTCTGTGTCATCACTCGTCGTCCATAAGTATACTATCCATCCATCTACATTGTATACCTGTGGTGTCTTTTTTTTTAATATTATAAACGCAGTCTGCTGACAGTGTCCACCAGGTCCATTATACTGTATATAGCAGTACGGTAGGCCACTGCTGTACCTACCTCTGTGTCGTCACTCGTCGTCCATAAGTATACTATCCATCCATCTACATTGTATACCTGTGGTGTCTTTTTTTCTTTATATTATAAACGCAGTCTGCTGACAGTGTCCACCAGGTCCATTATACTATATATAGCAGTACGGTAGGCCACTGCTGTACCTACCTCTGTGTCGTCACTCGTCGTCCATAAGTATACTATCCATCCATCTACATTGTATACCTGTGGTGTCTTTTTTTCTTTATATTATAAACGCAGTCTGCTGACAGTGTCCACCAGGTCCATTATACTGTATATAGCAGTACGGTAGGCCACTGCTGTACCTACCTCTGTGTCGTCACTCGTCGTCCATAAGTATACTATCCATCCATCTACATTGTATACCTGTGGTGTCTTTTTTTTAATACTATAAACGCAGTCTGCTGACAGTGTCCACCAGGTCCATTATACTGTATATAGCAGTACGGTAGGCCACTGCTGTACCTACCTCTGTGTCGTCACTCGTCGTCCATAAGTATACTATCCATCCATCTACATTGTATACCTGTGGTGTCTTTTTTTCTTTATACTATAAACGCAGTCTGCTGACAGTGTCCACCAGGTCCATTATACTGTCTATAGCAGTACGGTAGGCCACTGCTGTACCTACCTCTGTGTCGTCACTCGTCGTCCATAAGTATACTATCCATCCATCTACATTGTAAACCTGTGGTGTCTTTTTTTCTTTATACTATAAACGCAGTCTGCTGACAGTGTCCACCAGGTCCATTATACTGTATATAGCAGTACGGTAGGCCACTGCTGTACCTACCTCTGTGTCGTCACTCGTCGTCCATAAGTATACTATCCATCCATCTACATTGTATACCTGTGGTGTCTTTTTTTCTTTATACTATAAACGCAGTTTGCTGACAGTGTCCACCAGGTCCATTATACTGTCTATAGCAGTACGGTAGGCCACTGCTGTACCTACCTCTGTGTCGTCACTCGTCATCCATAAGTATACTATCCATCCATCTACATTGTATACCTGTGGTGTCTTTTTTTCTTTATACTATAAACGCAGTCTGCTGACAGTGTCCACCAGGTCCATTATACTGTATATAGCAGTACGGTAGGCCACTGCTGTACCTACCTCTGTGTCGTCACTCGTCGTCCATAAGTATACTATCCATCCATCTACATTGTATACCTGTGGTGTCTTTTTTTCTTTATATTATAAACGCAGTCTGCTGACAGTGTCCACCAGGTCCATTATACTGTATATAGCAGTACGGTAGGCCACTGCTGTACCTACCCCTGTGTCGTCACTCGTCGTCCATAAGTATACTATCCATCCATCTACATTGTATACCTGTGGTGTCTTTTTTTTAATACTATAAACGCAGTCTGCTGACAGTGTCCACCAGGTCCATTATACTGTATATAGCAGTACGGTAGGCCACTGCTGTACCTACCTTTGTGTCGTCACTCGTCGTCCATAAGTATACTATCCATCCATCTACATTGTATACCTGTGGTGTCTTTTTTTCTTTATACTATAAACGCAGTCTGCTGACAGTGTCCACCAGGTCCATTATACTGTCTATAGCAGTACGGTAGGCCACTGCTGTACCTACCTCTGTGTCGTCACTCGTCGTCCATAAGTATACTATCCATCCATCTACATTGTATACCTGTGGTGTCTTTTTTTCTTTATACTATAAACGCAGTCTGCTGACAGTGTCCACCAGGTCCATTATACTGTATATAGCAGTACGGTAGGCCACTGCTGTACCTACCTCTGTGTCGTCACTCGTCGTCCATAAGTATACTATCCATCCATCTACATTGTATACCTGTGGTGTCTTTTTTTCTTTATACTATAAACGCAGTCTGCTGACAGTGTCCACCAGGTCCATTATACTGTCTATAGCAGTACGGTAGGCCACTGCTGTACCTACCTCTGTGTCGTCACTCATCGTCCATAAGTATACTATCCATCCATCTACATTGTATACCTGTGGTGTCTTTTTTTCTTTATACTATAAACGCAGTCTTCTGACAGTGTCCACCTGGTCCATTATACTGTATATAGCAGTACGGTAGGCCACTGCTGTACCTACCTCTGTGTCGTCACTCGTCGTCCATAAGTATACTATCCATCCATCTACATTGTATACCTGTGGTGTCTTTTTTTTTATACTATAAACGCAGTCTGCTGACAGTGTCCACAAGGTCCATTATACTGTATATAGCAGTACGGTAGGCCACTGCTGTACCTACCTCTGTGTCGTCACTCGTCGTCCATAAGTATACTATCCATCCCTCTACATTGTATACCTGTGGTGTCTTTTTTTCTTTATACTATAAACGCAGTCTGCTGACAGTGTCCACCAGGTCCATTATACTGTATATAGCAGTACGGTAGGCCACTGCTGTACCTACCTCTGTGTCGTCACTCGTCGTCCATAAGCATACTATCCATCCATCTACATTGTATACCTGTGGTGTCTTTTTTTCTTTATATTATAAACGCAGTCTGCTGACAGTGTCCACCAGGTCCATTATACTGTTTATAGCAGTACGGTAGGCCACTGCTGTACCTACCTCTGTGTCGTCACTCGTCGTCCATAAGTATACTATCCATCCATCTACATTGTATACCTGTGGTGTCTTTTTTTCTTTATACTATAAACGCAGTCTGCTGACAGTGTCCACCAGGTCCATTATACTGTATATAGCAGTACGGTAGGCCACTGCTGTACCTACCTCTGTGTCGTCACTCGTCGTCCATAAGTATACTATCCATCCATCTACATTGTATACCTGTGGTGTCTTTTTTTCTTTATACTATAAACGCAGTCTGCTGACAGTGTCCACCAGGTCCATTATACTGTCTATAGCAGTACGGTAGGCAACTGCTGTACCTACCTCTGTGTCATCACTCGTCATCCATAAGTATACTATCCATCCATCTACATTGTATACCTGTTGTGTCTTTTTTTCTTTATACTATAAACGCAGTCTGCTGACAGTGTCCACCAGGTCCATTATACTGTATATAGCAGTACGGTAGGCCACTGCTGTACCTACCTCTGTGTCGTCACTCTTCGTCCATAAGTATACTATCCATCCATCTACATTGTATAACTGTGGTGGCTTTTTTTCTTTATACTAGTAGTACTAGTTTAGCAGTCTGCTGACAGTGTCCACCAGGTCCATTTATTATACTGTATATAGCAGTACGGTAGGCCACTGCTGTACCTACCTCTGTGTCGTCACTCGTCGTCCATAAGTATACTATCCATCCATCTACATTGTATACCTGTGGTGTCTTTTTTTTTTATACTATAAACGCAGTCTGCTGACAGTGTCCACCAGGTCCATTATACTGTATATAGCAGTACGGTAGGCCACTGCTGTACCTACCTCTGTGTCGTCACTCGTCGTCCATAAGTATACTATCCATCCATCTACATTGTATACCTGTGGTGTCTTTTTTTATACTATAAACGCAGTCTGCTGACAGTGTCCACCAGGTCCATTATACTGTATATAGCAGTACGGTCGGCCACTGCTGTACCTACCTCTGTGTCGTCACTCGTCATCCATAAAGTATACTATCCATCCATCTACATTGTATACCTGGGGTGCCTTTTAGTTGTGCGCATTAAAATATGGAGAACAAAAATGTGGAGGTTAAAAAAAATAGGGAAAGATTAAGATCCACTTCAACCTCGTGCTGAAGCTGCTGCCACTAGTCATGGCCGAGACGATGAAATGCCATCAACGTCGTCTGCCAAGGCCGATGCCCAATGTCATAGTACAGAGCATGTAAAATCCAAAACACAAAAGATCAGTAAAATGACCCAAAAATCAAAATTAAAAGCGTCTGAGGAGAAGCGTAAACTTGCCAATATGCCATTTACGACACGGAGTGGCAAGGAACGGCTGTGGCCCTGGCCTATGTTCATGGCTAGTGGTTCAGCTTCACATGAGGATGGAAGCACTCATCCTCTCGCTAGAAAAAAGAAAAGACTTAAGCTGGCAAAAGCACAGCAAAGAACTGTGCGTTCTTCGAAATCACAAATCCCCAAGGAGAGTCCAATTGTGTCGGTTGCGATGCCTGACCTTCCCAACACTGGACGGGAAGAGCTTGCGCCTTCCACCATTTGCACGCCCCCTGCAAGTGCTGGAAGGAGCACCCGCAGTCCAGTTCCTGATAGTCAAATTGAAGATGTCAGTGTTGAAGTACACCAGGATGAGGATATGGGTGTTGCTGGCGCTGGGGAGGAAATTGACAAGGAGGATTCTGATGGTGAGGTGGTTTGTTTAAGTCAGGCACCCGGGGAGACACCTGTTGTCCGTGGGACGAATATGGCCATTGACATGCCTGGTCAAAATACAAAAAAAATCAGCTCTTCGGTGTGGAATTATTTCAACACAAATGCGGACAACAGGTGTCAAGCCGTGTGTTGCCTTTGTCAAGCTGTAATAAGTAGGGGTAAGGACATTAACCACCTCGGAACATCCTCACTTATACGTCACCTGCAGCGCATTCATCATAAGTCAGTGACAAGTTCAAAAACTTTGTGCGACAGCGGAAGCAGTCCACTGACCACTAAATCCCTTCCTCTTGTAACCAAGCTCCCGCAAACCACACCACCAACTCCCTCAGTGTCAATTTCCTCCTTACCCAGGAAAGCCAATAGTCCTGCAGGCCATGTCACTGGCAAGTCTGACGAGTCCTCTCATGCCTGGGATTCCTCTGATGCATCCTTGAGTGTAACGCCTACTGCTGCTGGCGCTGCTGTTGTTGCTGCTGGGAGTCGATCGGCATCCGAGAGGGGAAGTCGGAAGACTACTTGTACTACTTCCAGTAAGCAATTGACTGTCCAACAGTCTTTTGCGAGGAAGATGAAATATCACAGCAGTCATCCTGCTGCAAAGCGGATAACTGAGGCCTTGGCAGCCTGGGCGGTGAGAAATGTGGTTTCGGTATCCATCGTTACTTCAGAGCCAACTATAGACTTGATTGAGGTACTGTGTCCCCGGTACCAAATACCATCTAGGTTCCATTTCTATAGGCAGGCGATACGAAAATGTACACAGACCTCAGAAAAAGAGTCACCAGTGTCCTAAAAAATGCAGTTGTACCCAATGTCCACTTAACCACGGACATGTGGACAAGTGGAGCAGGGCAGACTCAGGACTATATGACTGTGACAGCCCACTGGGTAGATGTATTGCCTCCCGCTGCAAGAACAGCAGCGGCGGCACCAGTAGCAGCATCTCGCAAACGCCAACTCGTTCCTAGGCAGGCTACGCTTTGTATCACCTCTTTCCAGAATACGCACACAGCTGAAAACCTCTTACGGCAACTGAGGAAGATCATCGCAGAATGGTTTACCCCAATTGGACTCTCCTGGGGATTTGTGACATCGGATAACGCCAGCAATATTGTGCGTGCATTACATCTGGGCAAATTCCAGCACGTCCCATGTTTTGCACATACCTTGAATTTGGTGGTGCAGAATTATTTAAAAAAATGACAGGGGCGTGCAAGAGATGCTGTCGGTGGCCCGAAGAATTGCGGGCCACTTTCGGCGTTCAGGCACCGCGTACAGAAGACTGGAGCACCACCAAACACACCTGAACCTGCCCTGCCATCATCTGAAGCAGGAGGTGGTAACGAGGTGGAATTCAACCCTCTATATGCTTCAGAGGATGGAGGAGCAGCAAAAGGCCATTCAAGCCTATACATCTGGCCACGATATAGGCAAAGGATTTGGAATGCACCTGTCTCAAGCGCAGTGGAGAATGATTTCAACGTTGTGCAAGGTTCTGCAACCCTTTGAACTTGCCACACGTGAAGTCAGTTCAGACACTGCCAGCCTGAGTCAGGTCATTCACCTCATCAGGCTTTTGCAGAAGAAGCTGGAGACATTAAAGGAGGAGCTAAAACAGAGCGATTCCGCTAGGCATGTGGGACTTGTGGATGGAGCCCTTCATTCGCTTAACCAGGATTCACGGGTGGTCAATCTGTTGAAATCAGAGCACTACATTTTGGCCACCGTGCTCTATCCTAGATTTAAAACCTACGTTGTATCTCTCTTTCCGGCAGACACAAATCTGCAGGGGTTCAAAGACCTGCTGGTGAGAAAATTGTCAAGTCAAGTGGAACGTGACCCGTCAACAGCTCCTCCTTCACATTCTCCCGCAACTGGGGTGCGAGGAAAAGGCTAAGAATTCCGAGCCCACCCGCTGGCGGTGATGCAGGGCAGTCTGGAGCGAGTGCTGACATCTGGTCCGGACTGAAGGACCTGCCAACAATTACTGACATGTCGTCTACTGTCACTTCATATGATTCTGTCACCATTGAAAGAATGGTGGAGGATTATATGAGTGACCGCATCCAAGTAGGCACGTCAGACAGTCCGTACGTATACTAGCAGGAAAAAGAGGCAATTTGGAGGCCCTTGCAGAAACTGGCTTTATTCTACCTAAGTTGCCCTCCCTCCAGTGTGTACTCCGAAAGAGTGTTTAGTGCCGCCGCTCACCTTGTCAGCAATCGGCGTACGAGGTTACTTCCAGAAAATGTGGAGAAGATGATGTTCATTAAAATGAATTATAATCAATTCCTCCGTGGAGACATTCACCAGCAGCAATTGCCTCCAGAAAGTGCACGGGGACCTGAGATGGTGGATTTCAGTGGGGATGAATTAATAATCTGTGAGGAGGGGGATGTACACAGTGAAAGGGGTGATGAATTGGACGATGATGATGAGGTGGACATCTTGCCTCTGTAGAGCCAGTTTGTGCAAGGAGAGATTGATTGCTTCTTTTTTGGTGGGGGCCCAAACCAACCAGTCATTTCAGTCACAGTCGTGTGGCAGACCCTGTCGCTGAAATGATGGGTTCGTTAAAGTGTGCATGTCCTGTTTATACAACATAAGGGTGGGTGGGAGGGCCCAAGGACAATTCCATCTTGCACCTCTTTTTTCTTTCATTTTTCTTTGCATCATGTGCTGTTTGGGGACAATTTTTTTGAAGTGCCATCCTGTCTGACACTGCAGTGCCACTCCTAGATGGGCCAGGTGTTTGTGTCGGCCACTTGGGTCGCTTATCTTAGTCACACAGCTACCTCATTGCGCCTCTTTTTTTCTTTGCGTCGGGTGCGTTGGCTCACCGGGAATCTTCCCTGTCAACCCTATGGCCAATCCGCCTCTGGTAACATCTATCAGAGCTGCGGCTCCCACGCTCCACACAGACTTGCTTCCAGCACTCCATCTCTAGTCCCGCCAGTCAGTGCCGGATTTCCCACTAGGTACGTGAGGCACGTGCCTATGGCAGCACCTCCTGCGAGCGGCACAGCACAGTGTCCTCCTTACTGTGACCGGAGATCTATCTGTTTCATAGCCACATGTTCTGCCCTGGCCGTGACACGCTGCTGGCCACCCATCACCGCCCTGTGTCTGTCACTTTAAGCCTAGGGGCTAGTTCTGAGGAAGTGACAGGATCTGAGGTCCGCTGCCTGCGGAGAACAACAAGGGATCCATCTGAGTCTGGCGGTGCGGGTTAGGTAAAGCAACAAGGATCACTGACCGGGGCAGGAGCAGCACATGTGGGGTCACTGCGCTGCCTGAGTCACTCGATCACCTAAAGAGGAGCGGTGCCTGGGAGCAACCAGTCCAGATGTCAGCATATCTCCCTGTGTAAGTACAGTGCTGCCCTCACTCACCTCTGTCCCTGCAGCCAACATTACTCTCCTGCATCCCATCCTGCAAGCCTGCTCTATCCGCTTATCCTGCCACCTGTTATTTTACCCGTCTGTATCCTGACCGCCCCTCCTCTAACCCACTCTGCATTAATATCCCCTCCTCACACATACCATGCATTAATACCCCTCCTATCACCCACCTTCTATTAATGTCCCCCCTCTTCTCTCCTCTGGTATTAATAACGATCCTCCTCTTACACACCCTGCATGAATATCCCCCCTTCCTCTCACCTGTGAATTAATACCCCCATTCCACTCACCCAACTTGCATTGATGTCCACCTCCTCTTACCCTCCCAGCAATAATATCCCCCCCCCCTCCCCCTCCGTCTCACCCACCCAGCCCTCCTGCTCTCCTGAGTGTTATTTTTCTTAGGTGACTGTGACATTGCCCAGTACCAGCTCAAACATTCTGTGGGGGGCATTGTCTATACTTTTTTTTGGGGGGGGAGGCGAGTGGGGGGGGGGCAGCCAATAATGTTATGCCTAGGGGCGGCCAGATCCCAAAATCCGCCTCTGCTGCCAGCGTGCCTGCGGTTCATCTCGTCTGCTGCTTTACTAACCGCTAACCATTCTTGTGGATTCCACCATTGTACAGGATACTTTCATGGACTGTGTTTGCAAATATTTCCTATACTCTCTGGTTCACTCAGGTTACAGTACAGCATTTTCTCACTGACTATTATTGGTTTCCCGGTACTGTGTGCTCTTGGGCTGGCAGTTTAGTGTATAGGTTCCAGGTCTGGGGTACATGATCAGGTTACAGTCTATGCACTCCAATGTCCAGTACTGTTTTACCTGGGTTGTTCCTCTGTTCTGAGTTCCTCATTCGAATTCCGGTGCCAGGTCTTATATCAGAGCAGTACCAGGGATATAGTTTTCCCAGGCCCTTTTCTGGTTACATAGGATTATGATTCCTGATTTGGATTCCGGTTCCAAGCTGTCAGTACTATGCTGCTTTGAGTTCCAGGGGTTGCCTTGTTTCTGGAGTGGGTTTCTGGCCTGACTGGTCTCTCTGAGCATTAGGTGAGAGGTCGCCCTGTGACCTGGTGGCTTCTGGTTCCATTTCAATATCCTTGTATATCACCAGTCCGTGGTTCCTACATGTAATTAGTGTGCCCAATCTGTAAAACCTATGAGCCTTTGACCATCAAGCCTCATTCGAAATCACTCCATGAGCATACCCATATTACATCCTGCTCATGTCACTCATATGCCTACATCAGCAGAGCCCAGGGTCCCGATACAAAACAGACTCTCATTCCATGACAAGGGGCACTACTGTGTGGTGTAACGTGTGCTAATGTGAATAAGGGACACTACTTTCCTGTGCACTACCGTGCTGTGTAATGTTAATAAGGGTCACTACTGTAATCTACTCTACCGTGCTGTGCAACGTGAATAAGGGGCACTACTGTGCTCTACACTACTGTGCTGTGCAATGTGAATAAGGGGCACTGCTGTGCTGTGTAATGTGAATAAGGTGCACTGCTGTGCTGTGTAATGTGAATAAGGCACACATCTGTGCTTTGTAATGGTAATGTGAATAAGGCGCACTGCTGTGCTGTGTAATGTGAATAAGGCGCACTGCTGTGCTGTGTAATGTGAATAAGGCACACTGCTGTGCTGTGTAATGTGAATAAGGCGCACTGCTGTGATGTGAATAAGGTGCACTGCTGTGCTGTGTAATGTGAATAAGGCACACATCTGTGCTTTGTAATGGTAATGTGAATAAGGCGCACTGCTGTGCTGTGTAATGTGAATAAGGCGCACTGCTGTGCTGTGTAATGTGAATAAGGCACACTGCTGTGCTGTGTAATGTGAATAAGGCACACTGCTGTGCTGTGTAATGTGAAGAAGGCGCACTGCTGTGCTGTGTGATGTGAAGAAGGCGCACTGCTGTGCTGTGTGATGTGAAGAAGGCGCACTGCTGTGCTGTGTGATGTGAATAAGGTGCACTGCTGTGATGTGAATAAGGTGCACTGCTGTGTGATGTGAATAAGGTGCACTGCTGTGCTGTGTAATGTGAATAAGGTGCACTGCTGTGCTGTGTAATGTGAATAAGGTGCACTGCTGTGCTGTGTAATGTGAATAAGGCACACTGCTGTGCTGTGTAATGTGAATAATGCACACTGCTGTGCTGTGTAGTGTGAATAAGGCACACTGCTGTGCTGTGTAATGTGAATAAGGTGCACTGCTGTGCTGTGTAATGTGAATAAGGCACACATCTGTGCTTTGTAATGGTAATGTGAATAAGGCGCACTGCTGTGCTGTGTAATGTGAATAAGGCGCACTGCTGTGCTGTGTAATGTGAATAAGGCACACTGCTGTGCTGTGTAATGTGAAGAAGGCGCACTGCTGTGATGTGAATAAGGTGCACTGCTGTGCTGTGTAATGTGAAAAAGGCACACATCTGTGCTTTGTAATGGTAATGTGAATAAGGCGCACTGCTGTGCTGTGTAATGTGAATAAGGCGCACTGCTGTGCTGTGTAATGTGAATAAGGCACACGGCTGTGCTGTGTGATGTGAAGAAGGCGCACTGCTGTGCTGTGTGATTTGAAGTAGGCGCACTGCTGTGCTGTGTGATGTGAATAAGGTGCACTGCTGTGCTGTGTAATGTGAATAAGGCACACTGCTGTGCTGTGTAATGTGAATAAGGCACACTGCTGTGCTGTGTAATGTGAATAAGGCACACTGCTGTGCTGTGTAATGTGAATAAGGCACACTGCTGTGCTGTGTAATGTGAATAAGGTGCACTGCTGTGCTGTGTAATTTGAATTACTTCCTCATTACTGGACTGCTAGGCACAATTTTGATAATATAAAATCAAGTTAATAAGGGGCATTTTAACTATTTAATGGTGTTTGGTTGGTTTACAATACTGACATTTTAATATTTTTCTCAATGTCTTTTGATCCTGAAAATGACATTTGTAATTACTGTAATTAAAGTCAGCCAATACCTGATAATAATATGTGTCTGGTAAATTGCAGTCAATAACAAAATACAATAATTTCAGATTGTGTAAAGATAAGGCATTCATGTAACCAAGGGACTGATTCAGTTTGAGTTGTAGTTTTGCAAAAAAATCACAACACTACAACTCCTTTCTTTAGGATGTGGGGGGCCGGCCAACACAGGGCAAGGCCGCCCCGTATGCCGGGTACTCCCCTGCCCCCTGACGAGCACTTTGCGAAAGAGTGAAGGGCTTGCATATTAAGGGTAGCCCTTAAAATAAAAAAAAGGGGTGCTGGGCCATCATGTTTGTGGTCACAGCGACTGCATGTGACGTCATGCGTCTGCCGCAGCCTGCCCCACAAGTCCTTACACATGCGTGCAGCGCCGTGCGCAGAAGTGCGGAAATTGACGAATAGCGTTCAATTCTGAATTAGGCCCCAAGTACTTATTTCCATTTGTTATCCTAGGTAATTTCTTACCACCCCATCCCCCTCTATATGACCACTTCAGCTCCCCATAGTCCCTTCCCCACTGCATTCAACTTTATTAAACACATGAACAAACTAGGGCCACAATTAAATACTTTAAGTCAGAGGCGGCCAAAAGGTCGATCGCGATCTACCTGTAGATCGCGGAGCTCTCGCCGGTAGATCGCGATCCAAGTGTGACTTGCCGCCTCTGCCGCCTGAGTCAGCAGCATTCCCAGTGAGGCATTGCACGGGTGCACGGGTGACATCATGACGTCAGCCGCGTACCCGCACAATGCATGATTGGGAACGCGATGTGAGGAGCAGCAGCGGCAGCGGGAAGCAGGAGCAGGCACCTGACAGCGGGGATCCAGCCAGCCAGTGGGGAGACAGCCAACCAGCGGGGATCCAGCCAGCTAAAGTAAGTATTAATGTTAGTGGGGGTATATGTGGCACTGTGGGGGCATGTCTGGCACTGTGGGCACATGGCACTGTGGGGGCATATGTGTATCTGGCACTGTGGGGGCATATGTGGCACTGTGGGGGCATAAGTGGCACTGTGGGGGCATATCTGGCACTGTGGGCACATGCCACTGTGGGGTAGAGATGAGCCGGTTCGGTTCTCAGAGAACCGAACCCTATCGGACTTCACATCACGAGCACGGTTCCGAGCCAGGCTCAGGTTTTCCTGCCTGACTCAGTAACCCAAACGAGGCAAAATGTCATCATCCCGCTGTTGGATTCTCGTGGGATTTGGATTCCATATAAGGAAACGCGCGTCGCGGTCACTTTCACTCCAGTCTCGGAGAGTGTAGTGAGAGGACGTGTCTCCGTCCTCAGTGTCTGTGTGGGGGCGGGAAAGTGGGGTGGCGAGTCTAGTGCAGTCTTGTGCTGCTCAGTGCAGTCCAGTGTAGTCAGTGTCTTACAGTATGCTGCATCAGTCCAGACAGTCACAGTGTTGGTGTCCTCTGCTGCTATATGTCCCCAGTACTGCTGGCTGCTGTACAAGTCCCTTGCATTTTTGCTGTGTTGTCTTGCATCAGACCAGGGGTAGTGTCTTGTGCAGCATCAGTCCAGTGACCAGTCACAGTGGTGGTGTCCTCTGCTGCCATATATCCAGTGTAGCTGTATAAGTCCCTTTCAGTGGTGCTGTGTAGTCCTGCATTAGACCAGGGGAAGTGTCTTGTGCATCAGTCCAGTGACCAGTCACAGTGGTGGTGTCCTCTGCTGCCATATATCCAGTGTTACTTGCATATAATTCCCGTGATACTGGCGTATAATTCCCGTGATATTGCCGTATAATTCCCGTGATACTGGTGTATAATTCCTGTGATATTGCCGTATAATTCTCGGAATACTGACATATAATTCCTATGATATTGCTGTATAGTTCCTGTGATATTGCCGTATAATTCTCGGAATACTGGCGCATAATTCCTGAGACATTGCCGTAGAATTCTCGGAATACTGGCGTATAATTTCTTTGATACTGCCATATAATTCCCGTGATACTGGCGTATAATTCCTGTGATATTGACGTATAATTCCTGTGATATTGCCATATAATTCTTGGAATTTTGTCGTATAATTACTGTGATACTGCCATATAATTCCCGTGATACTGGTGTTTAATTCCTGTGACATTGTTGTATAATTCCTGTGATATTGCCATATAATTCTCGGAATACTGGTGTATAATTCACGTGATACTGGCATATAATTTCTGTGATACTGCCATATAATTCCAGTTATCCTGCCCTATAATTCCAGTTATCCTGCCGTATAATTCGATATAAATCCATATAATTCCGTATAAATCCAGTCCAGTGGTGCTGCCATATAAGTTCAGTGGTGCTGTCCTGTGCTGTATATTATTTACTCCAAATAAAGGGGTTATTAATATTTAATACAAATCATTTTTACAGGGTTTGCCCTGTGAGGTGTAGGGGTACGCTCTCTTGTGCCGCATATTGTGTTATATAACTCCAGAAAAATAATGGAGAACAAACATTTGGAGGATAAAATAGGGAAAGATTAAGAACCACTTCCTCCTAGTGCTGACACTAGCCATGACATAGACCATGAAATGCCATCAACGTCGTCTGCCAAGGCCGATGCCCATTGTGTTAGTAGAGGGCATGTAAAATCCAAAAAGCCAAAGTTCAGTAAAAAGACCCCAAAAAATAAATTTATATGGTCTGAGGAGAAACATAAACTTGCCAATATGCCATTTACAACACAGAGTGGCAAGGAATGGCTGAGGCCGTGGCCTATGTTCATGACTAGTGGTTCAACTTCACATGACGATGGAAGCCCTCATAACTGTGGCCTTGACACTTATGTTGGTGTTAGACGTGCGTCCGGTATCCGCCATAAGTGCAGTGGGATTTAGACCATTGATGGAGGTATTGTGTCCCCAGTACCAAATCCCATCTAGATTCCACTTCACTAGGCAGGCGATACCGAGATTTTGCCATTTAATTCCAGTGATATGAATGTATAATTATTAATTACAGTGATTTTGCCAATTAATTCCAGTGATTTGGACGTATAATTCCAGTGATTTTGCAGTATAATTCCAGTGATTTGGACGTATAATTATTAATTACAGTGATTTTGCCAATTAATTCCAGTGATTTGGACGTATAATTCCAGTTGGAATTGTTTGTGTCGCTTGGCTTAGTCATACAGCTACCTCATTGCACCTCTTCGACATCTTTGCATGAGGTGCTATTTGGGGCCTTTTTTTTGGATATCTGCCCTCCTGTCTGCCACTGCAGTGCCACTCCTAGATGGGCCAATTGTTTGTGTCGTTTGACTTAGTCATACAGCTACCCCATTGCACCTCTTGGGGCCTAGTTTTTGAAAAGTGCTATCCTGTCTGACACTGCCGTATGAGTCCAGGGGTACTGCTGTATTAGTCCTGGGGTACTACTGCTGTATAAGTCCACCAATTGCAGAATTTTTTAAAAATGACAGGGACGTGCTGGAGATGCAGTCAGTGGACCGAACAATTGCGGCCCACTCTCGACATTCAACCACTGCGTGATACTACTAGATGGGCCAGGAGGTTGTGTCGCTTAGCTTAGTCATACAGCAACCTCGGTGCACCTTTTTTTCTTCTTTGCATTATGTGCTGTTTGGGGCCTTTTTTGATATCTGCCCTCCTGTCTTCCACTGCAGTGCCACTCCTAGATGGGCCAATTGTTTGTGTCGCTTGGCTTAGTCATACAGCTACCTCATTGCACCTCTTCTACATCTTTGCATGAGGTGCTGTTTGGGGCCTAGTTTTTGAAAAGTGCCATCCTGTCTGACACTGCAGTGCCACTCCTAGATGGTCCAGGTGTTTGTACCGCACACTTGTGTCGCTTGGCTTAGTCATACAGCAGCCTCGGTGCACCTCTTTTTTTTCTTTGCATCATGTGCTGTTTGGGTCCTAGTTTTTGAATAGTGCCATCTTGTCTGCAACTGCAGTGCCACTCCTAGATGGGCCAGGTGTTTGTGCCGCACACTTGTGTCGCTTAGCTTGGTCATGCAACCACTTTGGTGCAACTTTTATGCCTAAAAACAATATTGTCAGGTGTTTAGAATAGACTGGAAATGAGTGGAAATTAATGGTATTGAGGTTAATAATACCATAGGAGCAAAATTACCCCCAAATTCTGTGATTTTAGCTGTTTTTATGTTGTTGTTTTTACAAAAATTATCCAGATCCAAAACCAAAACACAAAAGGGTGGTTTTGGCAAAACCAAACCAAAACCAAAACACAAAAGTGGAATTAGAACCAAAACCAAAACACGATAAGTGCCAGCCGCACATCTCTACTGTGGGGGCATATGTGATTGAGATTTTTACCTGTGGGGACCAATGTGTGATTTCGTGCGAGACAGTCATTATACCCTGTGCAGCAAGGCTATGCCCCTTTTTTGCTATACCACGCCCCCTTTTTGTTATGCGACGCCCCTATTTTCGGGACGCGCATTTATCCCTCCTAGGTAGATCACAAAAGCTTTTCAGCTTTCAAAGTAGATCACCGACTCCAAAAGTCTGGCCACCCTTGCTTTAAGTATTTAAAATAGAAATACTTCATTCTTAATGTGCAAAATAAAACCAGAGACAATTAAGCTCAAAGTGCGCAGTGTGCCGTTCCTACAACTCTGCCAACCCATGCCCATGTGGCAGATCCAGGCCTAAAGCATTGATTGAAGAGAAATTGATTGAAGTAACGATAAACACTCTTCAGTTTTGTCCTCTGTAAGCAGAATAAGTTGCACAGTGTTATTACTTGTCTGATGTAATACCGCTCTTACACATGGATACCTTCTGGACAGGAGTAAGAGGAGACAACAGTTTACAATGTTTGGGGTGACCTACTTTCTGCATGACTCACACATTTCTGTACACTCAGACAGCATCATACGTGTCAGACAGCTTTACTGTGCAGGGGAGAGGACAGAAATGAGGCAGGAGGCATTTCCAGTTACCTTTTGTAATTATTAAATATCAAATGGACAGAGCCTTAACTAGAGTTTTTAGTACCCGGTGCCAGAGAGAAAACTGGTGCCCCACCAATTTTTCAATAAGGACATAAGGTGCATGCCTCGTGGGGAAGGGGCATGGCAAGATTGATCACAGAGAAAAGCCCATGCATAATGATGATGCCCCTTTATATATATATAATGTTTATGTTTGGTTAATCTGTTGTTCACCTTGACAAAGGGCCAGTGAACACCAAAATGTTGGCATTTTGATGTGAAATACACTTTACTTTTGTTGGAAGTCTCTGAGTGCCGCTGCCTTGCATTTTATGGAATCTCTCTCTCTCTCTCTCTCTCTCTCTCTCTCTCTATATATATATATATATACCGATCTACGATCTGCCGGCACTCAAATCACCAATCTATCATGCTCAGGTGCCCATCCATAAGAATCCATATCCAATTCCAGAAGTTATGGCACTCAGAGACTTTTTCAAATGCAAAAACAATCACATGTATTTAAAAATTTCATTTTTCAATGTCATTTTTCAATACATGTGATTGTTTTTGCATTTGAAAAAGTCTCTGACTGCCATTACTTCTGAAATTGTGTGTGTGTGTATATATATATATATATATATATATATATATATATATGTACTGTGTATATATTCAAAATTATTTGAATTAAATATTAATAACCCCTTTATTTGGAGTAAATAATATACAGCACAGGACAGCACCACTGAACTTATATGGCAGCACCACTGGACTGGACTTACATGGCAGTATCACTGGACTGGATTTATATGGCAGTACCACTGGACTGGATTTTTACGACAATACCACTGGATTTATATGGCAGTACCACTGGACATATACGGCAGTACCACTGGACATATACAGCAGTATCACTGGACTGGATTTATACGGCAGTACCACTGGATTGGATTTATACGGCAGTACCACTGGACTTATACGCCAGTACGACTGGAATTATACGGCAGTACCACTGGACTGGATTTATACGGCAGTACCACTGGATTTATATGGCAGTACCACTGGACATATACGGCAGTATCACTGGACATATACGGCAGTACCACTGGACATATACAGCAGTATCACTGGACTGGATTTATACGGCAGTACCACTGGATTGGATTTATACGGCAGTACCACTGGACATATACGGCAATACTACTGGACTTATACGGCAATATCACTGGACTGGATTTATACAGCAGTACCACTGGACTTATACGCCAGTATCACTGGAATTATACAGCAGTACCACTGAACTGGATTTATACAGCAGTACCACTGGATTTATATGGCAGTACCACTGGACATATACAGCAGTATCACTGAAATTATATGGCAGTACCACTGGACATATATGGCAGTGTCACTGGACTGGAATTATACGGCAGTACCACTGGACATATACGGCAGTACCACTGGACTGGATTTATATGGCAGTATCACTGGACTTATACGGCAGTATCACTGGACTTATACGCCAGTAACACTGGAATCATACGGTAGTATCACTGGAATTATACGGCAGTACCACTGGACTGGATTTATACGGCAGTATCACTGGACTTATACGCCAGTACCACTAGAATTATACGGCAGTATCACTAAACTTATACGCCAGTACCACTGGACTTATACAGCAGTATCACTGGACTTATACGGCATTATCACTGGACTGGACATATACGGCAGTACCACTGGACATATACGGCAGTACCACTGGACATATACGGCAGTATCACTGGACATATACAGCAGTATCACTGGACTGGATTTATACGACAGTACCACTAGATTTATACGGCAGCACCACTGGACGTATATGGCAGTATCGCTGGACATATACGGCAATATCACTGGACATATACGGCAGTACCACTGGACATATACAGCAGCACAGGGACACCACCACTGGACTGATGCAGGACAACACAGCACCACTGTAATGGACTGGACTTATACAGCAGCACTGGACATATGGCAGCAGAGGACACCACCACCGTGACTGGACTGATACAGCATAAGACACTACACTGGACTGAGCAGCACAAGACAGCACTGGAATCGTCACCCCACTTTCCCTCCCGCACAGACACTGAGGACGGAGACACGTCCTCTCGCTACACTCTCCAATGCCGGAGTGAAAATGGCGGCGACACACGGCTCCTTATGTGGAATCCAAAACCTGCGAGAATCTGACAGCGGGATGATGACGTTTTGTCTCATTCTGGTTTCCAAGTCAGGCGGGAAATCCCGAGCCGGGCTCAGATCCGGGCTCGGGTAGTGAAGTTCGGGGGGGTTCGGTTCTCAGATAACCGAACCCGCTCATCTCTATTCTTAGGTGAGATGCTCATTCTGAGTCAGTATAGGGTTCCTTAAAGGTTCAATGGAATGGTTGATGTGCGCTTGATGTTTCTGATGGTTCTACCTTTGAACATAGGCGGATGTGAATGCCAGCAGTGGGTGTCTCTATGAACAAGAAGGCGTCTGAGCCAGTAGCATATTCTCGCAAGTCCTGTGTACAAATTTACAGCTAAGCACGCAACTGTATGCACCTCTATATCATGCCCTAAAAGAGGAGGGGGACTGTATACGGTCTCCATGTAAATCCCCTGTCCCCATCTGCTCTGCTCTGCTCACAACCATACTAACAAAAAAAATTAATGATTTGCGTGGGGGAGTGAGCTCGCATTTGCTTTTTGGGGGTAATTCTGAGTCAGATGCAGCGGAGTTCATGCACGGAATCTGCACTGTTTTGTTCACAGCCACACTGAAAATTAATCGCGGATGCAGAAGAATTATATTTCTTTCACGTTTCCCCAGCCTTCAGCTGAATTGGGAGGCTTGCTGCATAACCCACTAGCTGTTGCTAGGTGGCAAGTGTCCCGATGAACAAAATGTAAGGTGGCGGTTGAGTGATTGATAGCTAATATAACGTCCGTTGACAGTTTGAAATGGAGCCTTCGATGCCCCACAGTGTCCTTTTGTCACATTTGTTTGAGACTACAAATATTTTAGTAAATTGTGTTTTAATGCCAGTTCATGCACTCACTATCTTAAGTTTCCAGCCTGTATTTTATAATCTACCCAATATCACACAGGGACCATCATACAAGGTCTGGATTTTTGCACATCTTTGAAGCAGAAGCCAGGTATCTCTGGCCGAGCATAATTAAAAACCCTACGTGTGTCGGCATAGGGCCTTTTACGAAGTGTGGGTGGCTGGTTTGGTGTCAGATTTTGATTGAGGGGTTCGTTAACCATTTAAGTTAAAGGTGGGTGTGTATGTTTATTTATAAACAATTATTTATGAGCGACTGCCCCTCTTTATCTTCTGGTAATCCCTCCCTCCCTATTTGACTGTCCCTTTCTTTGTTCTTGGATTTGCAGAGGTGGGGTAGAACAACTTTATTCATTATTTATATTAATGGGTTCGCTCTCCTATCTGGAATTTAACACAAACCCATCCGGGGGGTAAATTTACTAAGATGGGAGTTCTATTTAAGATGGGATGTTGCCCATAGCAACCAATCAGATTGTACTTCTCATTTATCTAGCACCTTGTAGAAGATAATACCTAGAATCTGATTGGTTGCTATGGGCAACTTCCCATCTTAAATAGAACTCCTATCTTAGTAAATTTACTCCCGGGTGTGTAAAGTAATTATGGAGAGTTGAACACAAATATTTGGGTTCGTTTGAATGTGTGGTGTTATGTTTGTTATTGTACTGTATCTCACCCATTCTTGATCTGTCACCATACTAATATTAGGGATTAGTTTTTTAATAAATAATAAACTTCATTGAAATGGCTTCAAATAAATCTGACCTGAAATGTAAAACTCCTGTGTCTGTGTCGTTATTTTAGTGATGTTGTTATTAAAGGGGGTAAAGTACTATAGGAGGTAACTGATAGGGGGTTTATTGAATTTTTAAGTAAAAAGTGTTACTTACAATTAAATCAAAATAATTGTATTATCTGTATCTCTTATATGGATGATTTATTAAAGATCCCATTTTTTCTGCTGTAGTAATTTTTTTTTCATATTAAAAGTACATACTTACTTAAGAAATCAAGGGCCTAATTCAAGGTTTATCGCAAAAACCTTCCTCTAATGGGCAAAACCATGGGGGTCATTCCGACCTGATCGCATGCTGCAGTTTTTCGCAGCACAACGATCAGGTCACTAGTGTGCATGCGTATGCACCGCAATGTGCAGGCGCGTCGTACGGGTACACAGCGGATCGTTGCTGAGCGATGTATTTAACAAAGAATCCATGCGCGCAGCCGATAGCAAGGAGATTGACAGGAAGAAGGTGTTTATGGGTGTCAACTGACCGTTTTCTGGGAGTGTTTGGAAAAACGCAGGCGTGTCCAAGCATTTGCAGGGCGGGTGTCTGATGTCAATTCCGGGACCAGACAGGCTGAAGTGATCGCATGGGCTGAGTAAGTTCAGACCTACTCAGAAACTGCACAAAATGTTTTTGCAGAGCTTGGCTGCACAGGCGTTCGCACACTTGCAAAGTGAAAAAACACTCCCCCGTGGGCGGTGGCTATGCGTTTGCACGGCTGCTAAAAACAGCTAGCGAGCGATCAGGTCGGAATGACCCCCATGTGCACTGCAGGTGGGGCAGATATAACAAGGGTCATTTCAAGTTGTTCGCTCGCTGCTTTTAGCAGCATTGCACACACTAGGCCGCCGCCCTCTGGGAGTGTATCTTAGCTTAGCAGAATTGCGAACGAAAGATTAGCAGAATTTCGAATAAATAATTCTTAGCAGTTTCTGAGTAGCTCGAGACTTACTCCTACACTGCGATCAGCTCAGCCCGTTTAATTCCTGGTTTGACGTCACAAACACGCCCTGCGTTCGGCCAGCCACTCCCCCGTTTCTCCAGACACTCCTGCGTTTTATCCTGGCACGCCTGCGTTTTTCCGCACACTCCCAGAAAACGCTCAGTTTCCGCCCAGAAACACCTGTCAATCACACTCCGATCACTTCAACGATGAAAATTCTTCGTTCGGACGTGAGTAAATCTACTAAGTTTTGTGCTAAATTACTTAGCGCATGCGCACTGCGTACCATGCGCATGCGCATTTTTGCATTAATCGCTCGGTTGCGAAAATCGGCAACGAGCGAACAACTCAGAATGACCCCCAACATGTGTAGAGAAAGTTAGATTTAGGTGGGGTGTGTTCAAACATTACAGTGTAAAAATAAAAGCAGCCAGTATTTACCCTGCACAAAGACAATATAACCCACCCAAATCTAATTCTCTCTCTCTGCACATGTTACATCTTCCCCATCTGTCTGCAGTGCACATGGTTTTGCCTATTAGAGGAAGATTTTGCTTTTGCAATCAACCTTGAATTAGTCCCTTTATTTGTGCATTTACTATATAGTAACAGTAGCTTTTTCCTACAGCGCTCCATAACCATTTTATGTAATGCAGTGATATCACAGTGATACCAGCTAGAGGAAGATGTTGTGTTATGTATACTGAATTCTTAAAGGGGAAGTTTCATTTTTATTTGTATTATTACTTTCTCTGACGTCCTAGTGGATGCTGGGAACTCCGTAAGGACCATGGGGAATAGCGGCTCCGCAGGAGACTGGGCACATCTAAAGAAAGCTTTAGGATCACCTGGTGTGCACTGGCTCCTCCCCCTATGACCCTCCTCCAAGCCTCAGTTAGATTTCTGTGCCCGACGAGAAGGGTGCACACTAGGGGCTCTCCTGAGCTCTTTGTGAAAGTTTTAGTTTAGGTTTATTATTTTCAGTGAGACCTGCTGGCAACAGGCTCACTGCATCGAGGGACTAAGGGGAGAAGAAGCGAACTCACCTGCGTGCAGAGTGGATTGGGCTTCTTAGGCTACTGGACATTAGCTCCAGAGGGACGATCACAGGTTCAGCCTGGATGGGTCACCGGAGCCGCGCCGCCGTCCCGCCGTCCCCCTTACAGAGCCAGAAGAGCGAAGAGGTCCGGAAAAATCGGCGGCAGAAGACGATCCTGTCTTCAGATAAGGTAGCGCACAGCACCGCAGCTGTGCGCCATTGCTCTCAGCACACTTCACACTCCGGTCACTGAGGGTGCAGGGCGCTGGGGGGGGCAGCGCCCTGAGACGCAATAAATCGATAAAAAAACCTTATATGGCTAAAATAAATGCATCACATATAACTCCTGGGCTATATGGATGCATTTAACCCCTGCCAAAACATACAGAAAAAGGATGATAAGGACGCCGAGAAAGGGGCGGAGCCTATCTCCTCAGCACACTGGCGCCATTTTCCCTCACAGCTCAGTTGGAGGGAAGCTCCCTGGCTCTCCCCTGCAGTCACTACACTACAGAAAGGGGTTAAAAAAGAGAGGGGGGCACAAATTAGGCGCAGTATATAACAATACAGCAGCTATAAAGGGAAAAACACTTATATAAGGTTATCCCTGTATATATATAGCGCTCTGGTGTGTGCTGGCAAACTCTCCCTCTGTCTCCCCAAAGGGCTAGTGGGGTCCTGTCCTCTATCAGAGCATTCCCTGTGTGTGTGCTGTGTGTCGGTACGTTGGTGTCGACATGTATGAGGAGAAAAATGATGAGGAGACGGAGTAGAGTGTCTGAAATTGTGTTGTCACCCCCTAGGGGGTCGACACCTGAGTGGATGTACTGTTGAAATTGCATGACAGTGTCAGCTTTGTATAAAAGACAGTGGTTGACATGAGACAGCCGGCTACTCAGCTTGTGCATGTCCAGACGTCTCATACAGGGGCCCTAAAGCACCCGTTACCTCAGATACAGACGCCGACAGGGGTACTGACTCCTGTGTCGACGGTGAAGAGACAACCGTGATTTCCAATAGGGCCACACATTGCATGATTGAGGCAATGGAAAAAGTTTACACTTTTCTGATAATATGAATACCACCAAAAAAAAGGGGTATTATGTTTGGTGAGGAAAAACTTCCTGTAGTTTTCCTGAATCTGAGAAATAAAATGAGGTGTGTGATGATGCGTGGGTTTCCCCCCGATAACAATTGATATTTTCTAAAAAGTTATTGGCAGTATACCTTTTCCCGCCAGAGGTTAGGGTGCGTTGGGAAACACCCCCTAGGGTGGATAAAGCGCTCACACGCTTGTAAAAACAAGGGCTCTACCCTCTCCTGAGATGGCCGCCCTTAAGGATCCTGCTGATAGAAAGCAGGAGCGTATCCTAAAATGTATTTACACACATACTGGTGTTATACTGCGACCAGCAATCGCCTCAGCCTGGATGTGCAGTGCTGGGTTGGCGTGGTCGGATTCCCTGACTGGAAATATGATATCCTAGATAAGGACAGTATATTATTGCCTATAGAGCAATTAAAAGATGCATTTCTATATATGCAGGATGCACAGCGGAATATTTGCCGACTGGCATCAAGTATAAGTGCGTTGTCCAATTATTCCAGTAAAGTGGTCAGGTGATGCGGATTCCAAACGGCATTTGGAAGTATTGCCTTAAAAGAGGGGATGTACCCCAGGTCGCCTCTCAAAATAAGACGCCGTATTATCAGGCGCAGTTCTGGTTGGCAAGCGGACAAAAGGGTTCCTCTTTTCTGCTCGTGACAGAGGGAGAGGAAAATGGCTGCAGAGATCAGCCAGTTCCAAGGAACAGAAACCCTTTTCCGCCGCTGCCAAGCCCTCAGTATGACGCTAGGGCTTTACAAATTCAGGCACGGTGGGGTCCCGTTCTCAATGAATTTCAGTGCGCAGTGGGCTCACTCGCAAGTAGACCCCTGGATCCTTCAGATAATATTTCAGGGGTACAAATTGGAATTCGAGACGTATTCCCCTCGCCGTTTCCAAAAGTCTGTTTTACCGACGTCTCCCGCTGACAGGGAGGCAGTTTTGGAAGCCATTCACAAGCTGTATTCCCAGCAGGTGATAATCAAGGTACCCCTCCTGCAACAGGGAACGGGGTATTATTCCACACTATTGTGGTACCGAAGCCAGACGGCTCGGTGAGACCGATTTTAAAATCTAAAATCTAAAATCTTTGAACACTTGCATACAGAGGTTCAAATTCAAAATTGAGTCACTCAGAGCAGTGATTGCAAACCTGGAAGAAGGGGACTACATGATGTCTCGGGACATCAAGGAGGCTTACCTTCATGTCAAAATTTACCCTTCTCACCAAGGGTATTTCAGGTTATGGTACAGAACTGTATCAGTTCGGACGCTGCCGTAGGGATGGTCCACGGCACCCCGGGTCTTTACTGAAGTAATGACCGAAATGATGATATTCCTTCGAAGGAAGGGAATTTTAGTTATCCTTTACTTGGACGATTCCCTGATAAGGGTAAGATCCAGGGAACAGTTGGAGATCGGTGTAGCACTATATCAGGTAGTGTTGCGGCAGCACGATTGGATTTTCAATATTCCAAAATCGCAGCTGGTTCCGACGACTTGTCTTCTGTTCCTAGGGATGATTCTGGACATAGTCCAGAAAGAAGGTGCTTCTCCCGGAGGAGAAAGCCAGGGAGTTATCCGAGCTAGTCAGGAACCTCCTAAAACCGAACCAAGTCTCAGTGCATCAATGCACAAGGGTTCTGGGTAAAAATGGTGGCTTCCTACGAAGCAATCCCATTCGGCAGATTCCATGCACAGTGGAACCTTCTGGACAAATGGTCCGGGTCGCATCTTCAGATGCTTCAGCGGATAACCCTGTCACCAGGGACAAGGGTATCCCTCCTGTGGTGGTTGCAGAGTGCTCATCTTCTAGAGGGCCGCAGATTCGGCATTCGGGACTGGGTCCTGGTGGCCACGGATGCCAGCCTGCGAGGCTGGGGAGCAGTCACACAGGGAAGGAATTTCCAGGGCTTATGGTCAAGCCTGGAGACATCTCTTCATATAAACATTCTGGAACTAAGGGCCATTTACAATGCCCTAAGTCAAGCGAAACCCCTGCTTCAGGGTCAGGCGGTATTGATCCAATCGGACAACATCACGTCAGTCGCCCACGTAAACAGACCGGGCGGCACGAGAAGCAGGAGGGCAATGGCAGAAGCTGCAAGGATTTTCGCTGGGCGGAAAATCATGTGATAGCACTGTCAGCAGTGTTCATTCCGGGAGTGGACAACTGGGAAGCAGACTTCCTCAGCAGACACGACCTTCACCCGGGAGAGTGGGGACTTCACCCAGAAGTCTTCCACCTGATTGTAAACCGTTGGGAAAAACAAAAGGTGGACATAATGGCGTCCCGTCTAAACAAAAAACTAGACAGATATTGCGCCAGGTCAAGGGACCCTCAGGCAATAGCGGTGGACGCTCTGGTAACACCGTGGGTGTACCAGTCAGTGTATGTGTTCCCTCCTCTGCCCCTCATACCAAAAGTACTGAGAATCATAAGAAGGAGAGGAGTAAGAACTATACTCGTGGTTCCGGATTGGCCAAGAAGGACTTGGTATCCTGAACTTCAAGAGATGCTCACGGACGAACCGTGGCCTCTACCTCTAAGAAAGGACCTGCTCCAGCAAGGGCCTTGTCTGTTCCAAGACTTACCGCGGCTGCGTTTGACGGCATGGCGGTTGAACGCCGGATCCTGAAGATCCCTACCCTGGTCAAGGCCAGGAAAGACGTAACCGCAAAACATTATCACCGCATTTGGCGAAAATATGTTGCGTGGGGTGAGGCCAAGAAGGCCCCTACAGAGGAATTTCAACTGGGTCGTTTCCTCCATTTCCTACAAACAGGACTGTCTATGGGCCTAAAATTAGGGTCCATTAAGGTTCAAATTTCGGCCCTGTCGATTTTCTTCCAAAAAGAACTGGCTTCAGTGCCTGAAGTTCAGACATTTGTAAAAGGGGTACTGCATATACAGTCTCCTTTTGTGCCTCCAGTGGCACCTTGGGGATCTCAATGTTGTGTTGAGTTTCCTAAAGTCACATTGGTTTGAACCACTCACCACTGTGGACTTAAAATATCTCACATGGAAGTGACGAGTTAGCCCTGGTTTCAGCCAGGCGGGTGTCAGAATTGGCGGTTTTATCATATAAAAGCCCTTACTTAATATTTCATTCTGAAAGGGCAGAATTGAGGACTCGTCCTCAAATTTTCTACCTAAGGTGGTTTCTGCATTTCACATGAACCAACCTATTGTGGTACCTGCGGCTACTAAGGACTTGGAGGATTCCAAGTTGCTTGACGTGGTCAGGACCCTGAAAATACATGTTTCCAGGACGGCTGGAGTCAGAAATTCTGACTCGCTGTTTATCCTGTATGCACCCAACAAACTGGGTGCTCCTGCTTCTAAGCAGACGATTGCTCGTTGGATTTGTAGTACAATTCAGCTTGCACATTCTGTGGCAGGCCTGCCACAGCCAAAAATCTTAAAATGCCCACTCCACAAGGAAGGTGGGCTCATCTTGGGCAGCTGCCCGAGGGGTCTCGGCTTTACAACTTTGCCGAGCAGTTACTTGGTCAGGAGCAAATACGTTTGTAAAATTCTACAAATTTGATATCTTGGCTGAGGAGGACCTGGAGTTCTCTCATTCGGTGCTGCAGAGTCATCCGCACTCTCCCGCCCGTTTGGGAGCTTTGGTATAATCCCCATGGTCCTTACGGAGTTCCCAGCATCCACTAGGACGTCAGAGAAAATAAGAATTTACTTACCGATAATTCTATTTCTCGTAGTCCGTAGTGGATGCTGGGCGCCCATCCCAAGTGCGGATTGTCTGCAATACTGGTACATAATTATTGTTACCAAAAAATTCGGGTTATTGTTGTAGTGAGCCATCTTTTCTAGAGGCTCCTCTATTATCATGCTGTTAACTGGGTTCAGATCACAAGTTGTACAGTGTGATTGGTGTGGCTGGTATGAGTCTTACCCGGGATTCAAAATCCTTCCTTATTGTGTACGCTCGTCCGGGCACAGTATCCTAACTGAGGCTTGGAGGAGGGTCATAGGGGGAGGAGCCAGTGCACACCAGGTGATCCTAAAGCTTTCTTTAGATGTGCCCAGTCTCCTGCGGAGCCGCTATTCCCCATGGTCCTTACGGAGTTCCCAGCATCCACTACGGACTACGAGAAATAGAATTATCGGTAAGTAAATTCTTATTTTATCTAGCCATTTACCAGATCTGAAATTGGTTGCTGTTCTCTTTACTAATTGATTAAAGAGCCAGAGTGTTTTATAAGGATTACAGGCATAGCTCTGGGCTGGTTAAACTTACAGAATGGATTGAGTTACTTTGAATTGCATTTTACAAAATTGCTAAATTAGGGTATCATAAGATTTACAAGGATTGCTGATCTGAAATTGCAAAGCCCTGCAAATCCGAGAAGATGCCTAAATGCCTAGAGGCGAAAGAGATGGCATGAGCCTGAGTTTCGGGTTACTTGAGAAGACTTGTGCTGTATTTAGACAAAGGAGCACAGCAAGAATATATCTAACAAAAGACAATACAAAGAACAGATGACTGCATTTTAAAACTGTATTCCTTTTTAATTTTAAACTCTTTCATACATTGGAGGCTATTCAGAGATGGATGCAGATCTTGCTTCCTTTCACAGGGCTAGGCCACCCAGCAAGTGTGTTGCGCCGCCTCACAATATGTTTGCAATTTAATTGCAAATGCATCAATTAGAGGATGACCCCTGGCTGGGCTGCCATCTTTTTTCTCATTACGGCTGAATGTGAGGTCACGTAGCCACCCCAAAAACGGTACGAACGTGCCTGCGTTGTCCAGACTATGCACACGAAATTCCACGGCACCACCCCCTCGACGCCGGGAACTGTCAATCACGATGCTATCGCATATTCCAGGATCTGATCGCATCATGATTCATGACAGTCTGCACATGTGCACTGCGGCCAGTGTGTATGCGCAGACCCTTGCGCGGCTGCATTCGGATCTGAAAAAGGCCCATTGTAAGCAAACGCAACTCAAAATTTTATTTATGTTCGTATTATTTTCCTACAACCAGTCTTTCTCTTCATATTTACATTCATTATTATAAATTGAAGCCTCCACCAATGGCACCACCTGGGCAATGTTATCTTGTGCCATTTTTTTGTAATATGGTAGAAATAGACTTGATAATACAGATCACCAAACAAGGATTAATCAGTGAGCAATTGGCATACAGTGTTGCAGAGCTTTGACCCCCAAAATAAATCTTCAGGGAAGTGTCGTACTGGGGCATGAAGGGCAGTGGTAGGGGTCCCCCTTTCTTAAGAGGTGGGCCAGTTACCACAGGGTGAGGCCAGCCCACACAGAGGCTTGGACAGTCATTACAGACCATGGGGCCCACTGGATATTTCTCTTCAAACCCTACATGACCAGGGCCCCAGGTACCTGAAGCAGCTTCTGATTCCATACCGGCCTGCTTGATTACTGCGATCTGTAGATGAAGGACTTTTATCAGTCGCTGGAATCTCCCATAATTCATGTGGGGGGGTCAGCTTTTAGCCATGTGGCACTGACTCTATGGAACTCACTTCCCCACACTGTTCGAGAGGCCCCCACTCTAGAATCCTTCAAAAACAGACCCAAGACTTTCCTGTTTCCTCAGCATGCCCTTAATATTCCTTTAGTACCTCCATGCTCTGTATTTTCTGAAAAGTTTTTGTGTACTTTATTGTTTCTGTACTGTATTATGTTCTTTCTATCTGTTAAGTGCCTTGAGTCATAGCCGCTACTAGGGGGGGCCTAAGGGGGCACGTGCCCTGGGTGCTGGAATGAAGGGGGCTCTAAGGAGCCAGGATCTGGTGCTGAACTTAGCTGAGGGCACTGCATGCTGCTCCCGCTGGCTCCGAAAATGCAGTAGCTGTCAATAACTGACAGCATGTCGGGTGCCGGCTACCGAGTCTCACTCTTCCAGGTTCCGGCTGCTGCTTTGTGCATGTGACGTCATGATGTTGCAAGTGCATGTGATGTCACATGCACAAACCAAGAGAGATCAGAGAGAGAGAGGTCAGAGGCAGGAGTCCGACAGCAGTGAACCTACCCTCACCTAAAAATAAAAGAAGATGCGTGCTGGCAGTACTGCTGCAAAGCTAGGCTAAACCTGCAGGCTGTATTGAAAGTAAAGGGGGGGGGGGGGTGTGAAGACTGTGCTGCCTTTTCACTGATCACAAAGTAGCTGCCAATGAGCAAGCAGTGGTCCTCCTACCCTGCACTGTAACTAAATGGCATACAGTATGAAGGGGGAACCTCTGGTGCTCACCTTATGAGTTTAAAGAAAATGGCTGGGGGACACTGATTCCCAAATTTGAAAGTGCAAATTTATTTATAACGATGTGTATATTACTATATTAATTTTTTTTATAAAAAATGTACTAATTTTAATACATACTGTACCTATAAATGAATTTGCTCTTTAAATTTTGGAAACCAGTGTCCCCAATTTTATATATATATATATATATATATATATAATTTGTTTATTTTATATAATATATAATATATATATAATATATATATTGGAGTAAGAGCGCTACATAAATTAAATTAGTACTTAGTATAATATACCTGACTACCATGCTGAGGTCCACTTCCTCCTCCTTCTACTGCAAATAATGAAAAGAAGTATTTACCCGCCATGCTTCTATCCCCATTCTCCCTTTATTCCTACTATTACTCATTTTTTCTATTTAATAACAGATCTAAAATAATGGTTTATTCTCTGTACTTACTACTGTAACTGTACCATTTTCTCCTCAGCTTGATCCTTTACACATCTGATCTCTTCCTTAGCCTCCTTCTGTCCCCTTACAGACACAGTATATACTGTACTGCTTTATCTTCATTCTTCTGAGTCCGTTTAGATTTTCAAAAAAAACTATATTTTTTTCCCCCCATCAGAACTTCCCAGTTCCTCTGAGCTGACAATCAAATGACTTGTCTTTCTGTTGTCATTTATTTTATGAATTGCCGACACAAAGGTCTTTCTTTACAGAAGGGCTGTTTAATATTTGTCTCTGCTTCTCCATTCAAATGTCTACACAAATTGAATTGATAGTTGGGTTAAATGAAACTGCACACGCTAAGGCTTGACTATTGCATTTGCCAGCACTGTGAATCCCAATATCACTTAAATTTAGACCCTTTCCAGCAATGTGAACTTTTATTACTTGATGGACAGAGGTGTAATAGAGAGGAGGGGCCCGTGTGCAGTCTCCATCTGGGCCCCCTCCTCTATAGCCTACGGTGCAATGGAGACCCTAGTGCTGTACCAGAGTCCAATGAGCATGCATCCAGCAAAATGGCGTGGCAGCCATTTTCTTGACGATTTCTCTACTGCACATGTGCAAATGCTGTGAAAATGTCCGCTGCTCCATTTTCCCTGTGATTTGTGCGGGTGTGGTTCGTTTTATCCACAGTATCTAGGTCGACAATGTTTAGGTCGACCACTATAGGTCGACAGTCAATAGGTCGACATGGATGGAAGGTCGACAGGGTTTCTAGGTCGACATGTGCTAGGTCGACAGGTCTAAAGGTCGACATGAGGATTTTTTTTTTTTGTCGTTTTCTTCGTAAAGTGACCGGGATCCCAAATTAGTGCACCGCGTCCCCTCGCATGGCTCGCTTCGCTCGCCATGCTTCGGGCATGGTGCCTTCGCTCCGCTACCGCTTCGCTCGGCACACTTTACCGTTCCAATCGTATTCCACGTGGGTCGTTAAGTATGAAACCCCCCCCCCAAAAAAAAGTGAAAAACTCATGTCGACCTTTAGACCTGTCGACCTAGCACATGTCGACCTAGAAACCCTGTCGACCTTCCATCCATGTCGACCTAGTGACTGTCGACCTATAGTGGTCGACCTAAACATTGTCGACCTAGACACTGTCGATCTTCAGACCGGATCCCATTTGTGCAGCACTTGTGGAGGACTCTGCAGGGGAAAGTACAGTATTCAATAAAAGGGTGCAGGGTATGCGGTTTGGGTCCCCCTGAATCAAGGGGCCCACATGTACTACACATGATAAAGGCTTCACTGATCGCAAGAGGGGGAGGTTGTGGTATGCAGTCCTCCACTAAGTTGTGCATCCCACTTTATTGCCTGGTAACAAGTTGGTGACAATTTACTACACTATATATAGCCTATAATCACTATGGACACAGTTAGCTAATCTCCTTCCACCACAGAACCACTAGCAAGCCCTCTGTCCCCGTTCTATGCTGTTTTTAGAGACCGGGATTATCTACATCACAGCCGAATAGAGCCTGTGGTTTCTTTGTGACAACAGGACAGTTTGTGTCCTTGCTGTTCAGTGACTCAGCAAGTTTATTTACAGAATAAAAAAATGCAAACGTATCAAAGTAGCATATTATTGCCTCTAGGAAACTCTGCACTATGCATGTTTAATGTGCTTAAATGTGACTGCAATCATAGGTTATGTGGGAAGTGCAGGAGCAGATAAGATTGTACCTGGTGGAAGGTCACCTTTTCTGCGTCACCCCATGACCTTAGCCACTCTACACAACACCATCACTTCCCAGTCATCCCAACTGCACACTGTGGAGCTCGTGTAGGGCTAAGCCCCGGAAGGGACTTGTATGGTGGGTTTTGGGGCACGTGAGATGCAGCTTTTGTACCGCCAAACGTAAGCAGGAATACATGCATTGCATGAAAGAACATATTAAGATGCATTTGCAAAAGTCACGGCGCATCCAGTCCTACTACATTACCATACTGTATGCACCAGGTTACTCATACTTGCTGAGTTTTACAATGCCCCATTGTGTCATCGTGGTTCCACAGCCCTGCTATTTAAAGCCGCCATTCACTGCAGGGGGGCAAGGCCACGACGACGCACTTTAATGCGAATTGCAATCCACTGGGCTACTCACTTCACTTTCAAAGTGGGCAGCATTTGGAGGACTGGTCCACTTTTTCAGGAGTCTGGGAGAACCACAATGAACTTGGGACTCAAACAAACATGGGTGCACAGTGGGGGTCATTCCGAGTTGATCGCTCGCTAGCTACTTTTAGCAGCCGTGCAAACGCATAGTCGCCGCCCACGGGGGAGTGTATTTTCGCTTTGCAGGAGTGCGAACGCCTGTGCAGCAGATTGCCTGCAAACACATTTTGTGCAAAACAAGACCAGCCCTGTAGTTACTTATCCTGTGCGATGATTGCTGTGACGAGTGACACGGTAATGATGTCAAATACCCGCCCAGCAAATGACCGGCCAAGCCTGCGTTTATCCAAACACTCCCAGAAAACGGTCAGTTTACACCCAGAAACGCCCTCTTCCTGTCAATCTCCTTGCGTTCAGCTGTGCGATTGGAATTGTCCCTAGAACCAGTGCAAAACCACAAAGGACTTCGTACCCGTACGACGTGCGTGCGCATTGCGGTGCATACACATGTGCAGATTAGCCATTTTTTTCACTGATCGCTACACAGCGAACAACGGCAGCTAGCGATCAACTCGGAATGACCCCCAGTATCTCAGGGGGCATCAAGTGGACAATTGTCTTTTTTCAACCTTAGTTACTATGTTACTAAGTGTGTAAACTTACAGTACTAAACTCAAAAACTTTTAGAAAGCGTAAAAATGTGGCTTTATAGTAATAGTACTAAGGGGAACATTCCGAGTTGATCGCTAGCTGAATTTGTTCGCAGTGCAGCGATCAGGCTAAAAAACGGAAGTTCTGCGCATGAGTACATGGTACAATGCGCATGCGTGACGTACGGGCACAACGAACGATGTAGTTTTGCACAGGGTCTAGCGATGCATTTCAGACGCACTGCTTGCCGCAGAGTGATTGACATGAAGTGGGCGTCTCTGGGTGGCAACTGACCGTTTTCAGGGAGTGTTCGGAAAAACGCAGGCGTGCCAGGAAAAACGCAGGCGTGGCTGGGCGAACGCTGGGCGGGTTTGTGACGTCAAATCCGGAACTGAATAGTCTGAAGTGATCGTAAGCGCTGAGTAGGTTTTGAGCTACTCTGAAACGACACAAACATTTTTTGCAGGCGCTCTGCGATATAACCGTTTGCATTTCTGCTAAGCTAAAATACACTCCCAGTGGGCGGCGGCATAACGTTTGCACGGCTGCTAAAACTAGCTAGCGAGCGATCAACTCGGAATGACCCCCTAAATACTAAAGTTGCATTGCACTATTTGTACACAAAACAGCAATGTAATGAAGTGTCATAAACACAAGACAGAATAGTAAATAAAATATAATTACACACAAATAGAAACACAAAATGAAAAAACAAATCAAACATTTAATTATATTAAGTGAAGGGAAGCACAAATTTCTATTGTTTTCTTCTTTAAAACCCAAATCTTCTTTCTTGCAGATTAATTACCCACCAAACCCTAGGAGGAAAGACTGGATAAGCGAGAGAACCTCCAGAGCCTAGAAGACAATTTCTTACGTTTACTGGGAATGCTCACAATACGCCCCCTTCCATAAACACAAGCTATTTGTATTCATTAGAAAACACCATTTATAAAACGTTATTAGAACAATTATTAGTACATATATTATACAGCAGTAAGTATAATCGCTATTTCAGTGCACATAGGTATCACTATGAGCATATAGCTATATATTTTATCAGGTGAAACAAAATACTGATTGCATTGTCTACTATTTTTGCTCATTCTAATATCCACATTGACTAAGCGGGTTGGGTATGATATCCTGGGGCACTCTGACGATTGTCAGAATCCCAACGTTCAGACTCTCAATGTATTTTGGTTAGTATTGAAACCGTAAACCCTAATCCTAACCCTCACCCACCCTTTCCATAGCCTAACTCTAACCATCCGCTCCCACAGTCTAACCCTAACTCTCCCCTAGTGCTTAACCCTAACCGTCCCTTCTACAGCCTAAACCTAACCCTCCCCTAGTCCTTAACTAGTGGCGGATCTAGACTTAACTTTTAGGGGAAGGGGGGGCGCGGTTTAAGATGCACGACTCCTCCCCCTAATCATAACTCCTCCCACTTAGAAATGCCCCTCCCGTTCGCTTAAAAAATGTCCTACTGTTGCCATTACTAATAAAATGTTACCAGTTAGTGGAGAGAACCCTGCGCACTGGTGAGACAGGCTGGCGAATCAGCACATTCGTAGATCATACATTTACAATAATGCAGCTAAGATTTGGGCTACCAGTCCACTTTCAGAGAGAAATAAGTGAAATCTATTTATTTTAGCAGGAAAAAAAATGCTTTATATAAATACTAATTTCTTTTAATAGATCCTGTGATGGCATAAGTAATAAGACAACAATGGTACACATTATAGCACACGGTATGAGCTGAAATTCACATTTTATAACACACAGAATGAGCTGAAATTCACATTACACCACACGGTATAGACGAAATTCACATTATAGCACACTGTATGAGCCGAAATTCACATTATAGCACACAGAATGAGCCGAAATTCACATTATAGCACACGGTATGAGCCGAAATTCACATTATAGCACACAGACTGAGCCGAAATTCACTTATAGCACAAAGAATGAGCCGAAATTCACATTATAGGACACGGTATGAGCCGAAATTCACATTATAGCACACAGACTGAGCCGAAATTCACATTATGCCACATGGAATGAGACAAAATTCAGGGAGAGTGACAGCAGGGACATAGGGACAGGGAGCGTGATAGAGGGACAGGGAAAGTGACAGCAGGGACATAGGGACAGGGAGAGTGACAGAGGAACAGGGAAAGTGACAGCAGGGACATAGGGACAGTGAAAGTGACAGCAGGGACATAGGGATAGGGAGCGTGATAGAGGGACAGGGAAAGTGACAGTAGGGACATAGGGACAGGGAGAGTGACAGAGGGACATGGAAAGTGACAGCAGGGACATAGGGACAGGGAGAGTGATAGAGGGACAGGGAAAGTGACAGCAGGGACATAGGGACAGGGAGAGTGACAGAGGGACATGGAAAGTGACAGCAGGGACATAGGGACAGGGAGAGTGATAGAGGGACAGGGAAAGTGACAGCAGGGACATAGGGACAGGGAGAGTGACAGAGGAACAGGGAAAGTGACAGCAGGGACATAGGGACAGTGAAAGTGACAGCAGGTACATAGGGACAGGGAGTATGACAGAGGAACATGGAAAGTGACAGTAGGGACATAGGGACAGGGAGTATGACAGAGGGACATGGAAAGTGATAGCAGGGACATAGGGACAGGGAGAGTGACAGAGAGAGGGACAGCAAGGGCATACAGTAGGGATTAGGGAAAGAGAAAGGCAGCAGGGTAAGATTACCTATTTAGCAGCGGCGGTGCTGAAGATGCTGTGGTCTGCGGTGCGGTGGATAAGGAGGCTGTGGCTGGCATGGTGGGGAAGAGGCGGAGGTGCAGAGAAGGACTGAGGGCGGCAGCGGGGCACAGTATTTAAAGCTACAAATTCAGTCCGTGAGCATAAGGAGTCGATTGTGTTCTTTCTGCAGTTGTGAATGGAATCATCACCGCTCCTCTGCTGCCGTGAAAATGGAGCCTGCCTCTGAACGACGTCCTACTGCGCATGACAGTGTTTGTCATCGCGCAGAGGCATACTGACACTGAGCCTGAGGAGGAGCGGAAAAGGCCAGGGAAGGGGAGCCGGGCGCGGAGAAGACAGTGAGTGACACACTGCTTGCCCCGGCCCCCAGCACCTTGCAAGTTGCTCTCAGACTCTCAGCGGCGACGGCGGGGGGATGGATGGTCAGAATGGATGGTCGTTACTTCCGCCCACCACAGCAGCGACGATCATCTGTGGTAGCCGCAGCCTGGTAGCACCTCAGTGCTGGCTGCGACTGCCTCAGGTGATTGTCGTGGCGGGACCTGGCCATCCATCCCGACGCCAGTATGTGTAGGGGGGGCATTTGCACCAATCGCCCCCCGCTAAATCCGCCACTGTCCTTGACCCTAACCGTTCCCTCCCATAGCCGAACCCTAACTCTACCCTAGTGCCTGACCCTAACCCCAATAATTACTGCCTTGTTCCGTCGGGATTTTGAGTGTTGGGATTCTGCTGTCGGGATTCTGACTGTCAGCATGCTGAGCGCAGATATATTGACTACATCCTGAATAAACATGTTATTCCCATTATGTTATTATCAATGATGGAGAAATTTGTCTTGAAACATTCTAATAACATTTTATTCAGATAGCAAGAGAAGGTTTTACTCCTAGTGAAAATATAAACATTTGGTCTGGTCTTATGGGACAAAACAAAGGAGATTTATCAAAGCTTAAGAGAGAGATAAAGTTCCAGCCAATCAGTTCCTGGCTGACATGTTACAGGCTGTGTTTGAAAACTGACAATTAAGAGCTGATTGTTTGGTACTTTATCTCTCTCCACTTTATTTCTCTCCAGGCTTTGATAAATCACCTTCATTCTAAAAGGGTTAATGGACAATTCCATCTTTAAATTATATTTATCGTACAAGTACAAAAACTTAATTTGTTTTATATATTGTTTGTGACCCTTTATTCTGGCGCTCTTAAAGCTGGTAGTAAGGACTAGTGTAGAGGGTCCCCCCAAGGGCATAGCTACCATATGTGCAGGCAGTGCAGCTGCTATGGGGCCCAGAGCTGAGAGGGGCCCACCTTGCCTGTCAAAATTACATGTGTTATATACATTTTTTGCCATTGGGTTGTATGTAGGGTATAAGATGAACTGGAGGGCATTTTAATGTTATATAATTTGAACCGGGCACTGTAATGAGGCACAATATGAATGAGGAGCACTATATATCATAATGTGAATTGGGGGTACTGTGCGGCATAATGTGTACTGGCAGCTCTGAAATGTGACATAGTGTGAACTTATGCACTACTACAATTCATAAAAGAAACTACAGTAGGTCACTACTATGGGGCATAACATTAAATAATGCTCTACTATGGTTCAGAAAATTAACTAGGGCACTATTATAGTATAGAGCATAAAATGAACAACTGCTGCAGAGAGGTGTCTCTCTAAAAGCACTGGAACGGGGCCCCTTCAAAATGTTGATATGGGGCCCACATAGTTCTGGCTACGCCCCTGGTCCCCCCAAATTAAGTCCCAGGGCTGTCTCTATACAGCCGTTTCTTTCCAGGGTGCCTCCATTCCTCTCTGCAGGAAGAGAAGACCTTGCGGCTTGTGATTGGTTCCCCCACTCACGCCACTCTCCTGCCATTTAAAGACTGTTATCTTCATTGATTTGCTGATCCGTATTACAGCGGGTGTGGTTCATCAAATCGACAGTATCTAGGTCGACCACTATAGGTCGACAGTCACTAGGTCGACATGGATGGAAGGTCGACAGGGTTTCTAGGTCGACATGTGCTAGGTCGACAGGTCTAAAGGTCGACATGAGGTTTAATTATTTTTGGTGTCGTTTTCTTCGTAGAGTGACCGGGATCCCCAATTAGTGCACCGCGTCCCCTCGCATGGTGCCTTCACTACGCTACCGCTTCGCTCGGCACAGATTACCGTTCCAATCGTAGTCCACGTGGATCGTTAAGTATGAAAAAATTCAAAAAAGAAAAAAAAAGGTGAAAAACTCATGTCGACCTTTAGACCTGTCGACCTAGCACATGTCGACCTAGAAACCCTGTCGACCTTCCATCCATGTCGACCTAGTGACTGTCGACCTATAATGGTCGACCTAAACATTGTCGACCTAGACAGTGTCGACCTTCAGACCGGATCCCATTTCAGCACCAGCAGAGCCACAGAAGAGCCATGACTGCAACTAGCTCCTACACTGCCTTGATTGATATACTTTAATATTTTATACATTTTCAAGTAGGTTATTCATGGGATTATTTTCTTAATATAAATCAGTATAGCATGCAGTTCATATAATAGCACATGAACTTATCATTTGAAGAAGGCCCAATGAAACGTCAGAGTGCTGCTTAATGACAGAGCCTGATATTAAACAGCCCTGCACTAAGACTTTCAAGTGATTTATATGAAGAGCTGCATTAATCTTTCATAAACCTGAAATTACATTTATATGGGTAGTAACAGGTGGGACAGTGGAATAAAAAAACAAAACGCTTTATTAATCACAGCAGAACCTTGCGCCAGATATGATGGCATGCATATTACAAATATAGACATACACAGGGCATAATAAAGCACACACAGCTAGTCTAAACACATAATGAAACCTGCCACAGCACATACACAAGAGAATATTGCACAGACAGAAAAAAAGGTGTGAAAACGTTCCTTAGATACATAATTAATAGGGAAGAGCAAGGAGAAGAATTGTAAGGCTACAACAGAGGGGGTGGGTACGAGGGGGAGACAAAGAATTGAAAGAAATAGACAAATATCTCTTTATGTTCTGTAATTAAGGTTCAAAGGGTGACATAGGCTAGAGTACACTTACATATTAATATATTTACTACAGAAATGAAAATGAAAATGCAGAAATTACAATGATGTTGGCACGTGTAAACAGTATCCAGTATCTAGGTCGACAAGACTTAGGTCGACAGTGTGTAGGTCAACCACTGTTGGTCGACAGTAACTAGGTCAACAGGGTTTCTAGGTCGACAGGGTCTCTAGGTCGACAGGTCAAAAGGTTGTCATGAGTGTTTACATTTTTTTTTTAACTTTTACATACTTTACGATCCATGTGGACTACGATTGGGAATGGTAACTTGCCCGTACGAGGGGACACGGTGCACTAATTGGGGTTCCCGGTCACTGTACGGCAAAAACGACATAAAAAATATTTAAAAACTCATGTCAACGTTTTGACCTGTCGACCTAGACCATGTTGATCCAGAGACTCTGTCAACCTAGAATCCCTGTCAACCTAGTTACTGTCGACCAATAGTGGTCGACCTAGACACTGTCGACCTAAGTGTGGTTGACCTTCAATATCACACCCGTGTAAACGCATGCAGCACAAGCTATGGTATACGGATTTATTTTTATTTAATATTCAACTTTCATTGACTGCCTTTCAAACCTTACTTTTAATTTCTTCACATTTACTTTACTTATTTACATTTAAATTATTTTTTCTTCCAGTAGGATCATGCCCTTACCATGCACTGAAATATGTTTGCCCCCTCTCCAATGAGGGAATACACAAAGCTACTGCATACCACCCCACTGTCCGGATTTTGGGAGGACAGTCTCGTTTTTCACAAACTGTCCCACCCGCAGGTCGCAGTGTCCCTCGGTGGGGGGGCAGTTGGCAGACCCTCTCTAACTTGCTGATCTGCTTAGCAGAGCAGCAGTGAATAGATGCTGTGCCCATGCGCACACCGCGTCTATTCACCAGCAGAGAGGGACAGGGGGCATGCCAGCAGCTCAGAGAGCGCTGTTTATGCCCCCATAGTGACAAAAACAGTTTGTGGCTTGCGATCACGGCACTTGACATGAGGCCACGCCCCTGATTTCAGGCTCCGGAGCGCACAGATGTCCCTCTTTACAAGAACAAAAAGTTAGGAGGTATGCTACTACATACAGTAATTGCTATCAGCAGAGCCGGTGCAACCCGCTCAGCAAGGGTATGCAATGCTCTCCCTGCTCTGCATCCCTGCTGCTACCAGCTGCCGCTGCACCTGTCACACTGTATGACAGGCTGCGGCGCCGGCAGCGGGAAGCGCAGTGGCGGCTCTCAGGGTCAGGTTCCTTTAGCTCCGTCTCCTAACTGCTGTAGTACACCCGGCCGGCGCACTGCCGCTGGGAGAGCTGCTGCTGACAGACTGATGGGGGAGGCTGGAGCTTACTCAAGCGGCGCCAGAGCTTGGTGAGGATTTGCAGCTGCTGAGAGTATCCATCCCGCCCCACACGTCGCCCTGCTCAAAAACTGCTAGCAGAACACGGAATGGCTGATGAAAGTTCAGGTTAATTCAGAGCAGAGGTACAGCAGTTTGCAAAGCAGGGTTTTCTGTGTGTCCCTGCTGAGCTTCAATGGAGCAGAGTGCAGGGGACGCCCTCCGGAGCGCAGCCCAGGGAGAGAAAGAGTTATGGGCTGGCTGAGTGCATGGAGCTTTATGTGACCAGTTTCAAGTGCTTGGTGAGATTTTAGAAGGGATTTTACATATTGGACTGCATATTACAAAAAGGACTTTTCAAGGGTGATTATTACTTTTCAGATCTTTTAGTGTTATCTAGGGCACCATTTTATGTGTTGTTCACCTGGGTGTTTAGGGATTGCGGCTGAAATTCCGGTGTGCGGGATGCCAGCAGTCAGAATGCCGACTACAGCATCCCACTGTTTAGAATACCAACCAGGGTTGGGAAGCAAGCTAACCTTCACACCCTTACCCTAGCCCTCCCCGGTGGTGCCTAATCCTAACCCCTCTCCTCGTGGCCTAAACCTACCCCACTCCCCGGTGGTGCCTTGACCGTTACCCCCCTCCCTGCAGCCTGAACCTTACCCTACTACTCCCATGGCCTAACCCTCCCCAGGAGTACCTAACCCTCCCTCCCACAACCTAAACGTAACCCCTACTTTCCCACAACCTAACCGTAACCCCTCCCCCCGCAGCCTAATCCAAACCCCCGTCCCCCACGTGATTTACCTCTGAGACATCACGGCAGGCAGTCAATCAGGATCACAGCTGTCAGGATGCCGGAGCAGGCATTGTGATCCTATTCAGGATGCCAGTGGTGGCATTGTGATCATTGTTGGGATTCCGACATCGCCCTTTTGACAGCCGGGATCCCAACCGCCCAAATCCTGACCAGATCCGAGGTGTTTGTCAAGTGGACGTATTAATGGGGTGTGCGCTGGTGTGTTGCATATAAGTTTTTCTATTTTTTTCTTATTTAACATCATTGTGGGAGTGACAGGTGGCACTACTACTGTGGACATTATGTATATAAGGGACACTACAGTGGGAATTGTGTATAAGAGGCACTACTGTGTAATGTAACATGTACAGTATAAGGGGCACTACTGTGTGATGTAACGTGCATAAGGAGCACTACGTAACATGAATTAGTGGCACTACTGTTTGTCGTAACATGAATAAAGTAAACTACTATGTGGTACAATATGAATCAGGGGCACTACGTGCGGTGTAATGTTAATAAGATTATGCTACTGTATGGTGTTATTTGAATTGGGGGTACTGTTTTGTGGCCGTGCCCCTTTATTGTGAAACCACACCCCTTTTGCAGGGCGCAAATTTATCATTTTCAGGGGGGGCGCCAAACACCCCAGCACCAGCCCTGGCTATCAGACATGTATTCTTACATTGGCGTTTTAATGTTCTGATTCTGAACAAGATTAATGATGTTCTAAAGCAGTTTAGTTATACTAACCCAGGGGGCCCATGTTCTGAATTTGAACTGGCTTTCTATGTCCCTGGGAGGGAGATCTGATGATAGTTTGACTGATTGCACTGGGAGCCATGTGGTCTAGAAATTGCCCAGAGGGCAGCAGCTATTAGCTTGTACAATTCCTATGTGCAGGTAACCACTATTCCTGTTTCTGCATACAGTATGTGCTAATGACTGTCTGCTACTACTATGGATTCCTAACGCCATGCAGCATGTATATGTTCCAGGTGAGAATGCTGATTTATATACAGGAATGAAAAGCTATACCTTATACACACTTTAAATACACTTTACCATGGAGCCGCTGCGGCCGCTCAAACTTAATACACACTCTACGCACCTTTTACGCTGTTAGCGTACAGAGTCCCGTACCGTGTACGGACTTTGCGTACAAACGCCGCGCTGACGGTACAAAGTACACAGGGGCGTACACACCCAATGAATACACTTTAAACCTTATGCAGCAATGCAGTGCGATGCTATTACACTTTTAACCTTAGCAGGGAAAGAAAGACACAACACCAGTCTGTAGTTAAACCACTGGGTTCCGACACCACAGCGTATTATTGCTGAAAGGGGGTTACAATATAAACAATACAATACAACAGAATAATGGCTACATTCAATGGTACATACGTGATTGGATTCGCCACGCTACCCGGTCCGGTCCTCGGTCATCTAATAGATAACTTTGTGAGTCTTGTGTCTGACCAGGCCTGCTGCAGGCTCTCTTTATACAATTCATCCAAAACATAACACAATGGATAGTGTAATCTCTTTGTCCATTGGACACAGGGATGGTCATTTACAGTACAGGCGAGGTCATAGGTCGGTTTGAATAGGTAGGCGATGTCTGTTCCAACTGCTCTTGTGAGTGGTCTCCTCTGGATTCCCGCCGCATACATAATGTACAGTAAATACAGTTCATATCTATATTCTGCTCCTGCACATAACTATCCGCAGGAACATGCGATCTTTCTCAAACCAACACCGGAATGTTACCCTTAAAATACCCTTCAGCTGGATACCAAACACCACCTTATAACCTTGTTCTGTCCCCTCCTATCCTGTAAAGGTGGATCCCTTTGTTCTGTTACCATTTAAACTGCTTTTACTTTCTGATGTGGTGCAGGGAGACTATGGCCCTCATTCCGAGTCGTTCGCTCGGTAATTTTCATCGCATCGCAGTGAAATTCCGCTTAGTACGCATGCGCAATAATCGCACTGCGACTGCGCCAAGTAATTTTACCATGAAGATAGTATTTTTACTCACGGCTTTTTCTTCGCTCCGGCGATCGTAGTGTGATTGACAGGAAATGGGTGTTACTGGGCGGAAACACTGCGTTTTAGGGGCGTGTGGATAAAAACGCTACCGTTTCCGGAAAAAACGCAGGAGTGGCCGGAGAAACGGGGGAGTGTCTGGGCGAACGCTGGGTGTGTTTATGACGTCAAACCAGGAACGACAAGCACTGAACTGATCGCAGATACCGAGTAAGTCTGAAGCTACTCTGAAACTGCTAAGTAGTTTGTAATCGCAATATTGCGAATACATCGGTCGCAATTTTAAGAAGCTAAGATACACTCCCAGTAGGCGTAGGCTTAGCGTGAGCAACTCTGCTAAATTCGCCTTGCGAGCGATCAACTCGGAATGAGGGCCAATGTGTACATTGTGCACTATTTGGATTAAATATGTAATGTGTTTTGATAGCCTTCCATGCGTTCACTAACTCTACCATAAATACTCATACCACGCGCTAATGCGCAGGGCCGCGGGAGCGACCATACGCAAATTGCGGATATCCGCATGCACGGCAGAACAAGTACACGTGCAGAGGCCATCTGTGTGTAGTTTGTACGTGATGTGTGTACTGCAATATTTTTCGACTTTGACAGTCCACCCTCTGGCAGTCACCAATAACTGCCACTATCTAATCACTAAACAGAAAAATATCTTTACAATATCTACAGAAGTTTTGGATGGTCGGGGGAGAGTTGTAGGTGGGAAATGTATGACCTAGTGGGATAGTAGAAAGCATGTATGTATGAATCCATGTCTGAGGGGCATGTATCATTGTGCCGTATATGTTCTAAATAAGCTTCGAGGTATTGCGAAGTATACATTAAATCCTTCTCATCCTGTATTAAGGGTCTGTAAATGGGCCAACAAACACTACTGAGCTCTTTTTCGGCTTTTTGTTAAAACAAATGGGGTGCACAATTAATTGATGATACATGGAGGGGGAAACATAAGTGAGTGCTAGTATATGTGGATATCACCTGTCGATTATGTGTGCTGTTAACTGGAGGTTGCAGAGATGAAGATAAGACACATATCTAAAATACATTCACATAAACATTTTGGGTAGGGCTGATGTCTTTTCCGGATGAATGTATCTGGGCAGAGGGGGAAACAAAAGAAAACCGGGTGAAAGAAACAGGCCATGAAATTCATTTGCAATCCTTATAACACTGGCCCTCATTCCGAGTTGTTCGCTCGCAAGCTGCTTTTAGCAGCTTTGCACACGCTAAGCCGCCGCCTACTGGGAGTGAATCTTAGCTTAGCAAAATTGCGAACAAAAGATTCGCAATATTGCGAAAAGACTTCTCTGTGCAGTTTCTGAGTAGCTCGAGACTTACTCTTCCAGTGCGATCAGTTCAGTGCTTGTCGTTCCTGGTTGACGTCACAAACACACCCAGCGTTCGCTCAGACACTCCTCCGTTTCTCCAGCCACTCCCGCATTTTTCCCAGAAACGGTAGTGTTTTTTCAAACACTCCCATAAAAGCAGTTCTTCCTGCTTGCTGTGGTGTTGGGTGGTTGCTTCCAGAGTCTATCGGCAGAAGGGATGTGTCCAACGCTCTTCAACCAGCCAATTGTGCCGGGCTTCGTCAGGGGTGAAGTTTGTTGTCCCTTGTTCCCGCCTGCCTAATCTGTGCAGGTGCAGCAGCAGGCCCTGGAGCTGCACCCCTTGCACCCATGGAAGTTACGCCACTTTAGCAGGGCCATAACTGTGGTGTGTGACAGTGCTGCCACACAAAGCACAGGGCCCTATAAGAGGCTCGGTCCCTGTCCCTTGGTCCCAGCCTATGGCAAGCAGGGTGTCTAGATGGGTACCCTGCAGCCAAAGACAATGCAGTGTCCTAGGGATTCTCCAGACATGCAGACAGCAGCATCAAACAGCTCCCCAAAGTAGCTCTGGGCATCATGTTGCTTACTGGCACTGACAGTCACACTCCTTCTGCATGAATTCATGCACCCGGGAAGGGACATGGTTGGCACAGGGCATTTGTAAGCAGTGTTACGGCACTGTAATCGAGGTATTGCATAGCTGGGCCAAAAACATGCAATCACATCATCACACCCCCTGCCAGCATCCACTTGGCTGTGCTATGATCACCCACACCGCCCACCTGACTACCTCCTCCTGTAAGAGGTAGCCAAAAAGTCTTCAATATGTGAAGAGATGGTAGTCATAGAATGCATTCAGTTGATAAACAGTAGTAAGCTGGCTTCCTGGGCAGCATTATGCATGTGCACTCTGGTGGAGGGCTACAGAGAGAGGCCTCTTTATAGAAGTGGGCCCTTCATAATGCTGCTCCTGGACCCTCAAAGTTCTGGTTGCCCCCCGGGTAGTACTATTGAACTGTCATGGTGCTCAACCTACAGTCCCAGAGATGTACTGTAGTCAGTGTTATTCCACATGAATACTAGTTATCTTGAGGTTAGTTACCCACAGTTTAGTAAATGGTTTTAGAGATAACTAGCAGGTAATCCTGAAGTGCGACTTTGGAATAGCCCCAAGTTATACAGTGATGCAATCAATTTGCCGGCTGTCGAGATCCTTGCAGTCAGGATACAGACGTCGGATTCCCGACAGCCGACAATGGTGACAGACGGAATCCCGATGCACAGGGGCTAATCGCACTCCTGGGTGTCTATGATACCCACAGAGGGAGAATAGAACCTGTGGTGAGCGCAGCGAGCAACCGAGTCTGCAGTGTGGCGAGCGCAGCATGGCAAGAACAGTGAGCCCGCAAGGGGCGTCTTAGTGCTCGCCCTGCTGTCGGCATTCTGGCGGGCTGGATGCTGCTGTTAGGATCCCACCCGCCGGTAAATAGTATGTATTCTGAATCTTGACAGCCGGCATCCCGCCCACTGGTAAATAGTATGTATTCCGTTATATCTATATGTGAGATACTATATAATACAGCAACAGCTGGCATATCACCCATTGCTTGAGCATAGCGTCTTGCCAACAATTATTACTTATGAGGTTGAAAATAGTAATGCAATAAGATCATTGATGATTATATGCGGGGGCTTAGTTGACATTAAATGGAAAAGAGAAATTGTTTTGAGATTGCAGCCTTTATATTTGTCAATAGTTGCCAACAATCCAGTTCAAAAATGGTCCAAGTAAGTGAGCCAGCTACTGTACTGTATGTAGGGGAAGCGGTCTGGATGGCGGCGGCTATAGGAGTGGGAGCATTTGGCTTCAGATGTCATTAAAAGCTCTGTGCTGTGTCTTTCCCTCCAGGTCTCCTGTTCTCGGCACAGGCAGATGCACAGCTTGCAGCTCATGAATTTCAGGAGTAAATAAATGCTGCAAACTTTCAGAATAGAGCAGCAGAGAAATACACAACCAGATCTAACAATGTTTTCTCTGACGTCCTAGTGGATGCTGGGAACTCCGAAAGGACCATGGGGAATAGCAGCTCCGCAGGAGACTGGGCACAAAAGTAAAAGCTTTAGGACTAGCTGGTGTGCACTGGCTCCTCCCCCTATGACCCTCCTCCAAGCCTCAGTTAGATTTTTGTGCCCGAACGAGAAGGGTGCAATCTAGGTGGCTCTCCTGAGCTGCTTAGAGTAAAAGTTTAAATTAGGTTTTTTTATTTTCAGTGAGTCCTGCTGGCAACAGGCTCACTGCATCGAGGGACTAAGGGGAGAAGAAGCGAACTCTCCTGCGTGCAGAGTGGATTGGGCTTCTTAGGCTACTGGACATTAGCTCCAGAGGGACGATCACAGGCCCAGCCATGGATGGGTCCCAGAGCCGCGCCGCCGCCCCCCTTACAGAGCCAGAAGAGCAGAAGAGGTCCGGAAAATCGGTGGCAGAAGACGTCCTGTCTTCAATAAGGTAGCGCACAGCACCGCAGCTGTGCGCCATTGCTCTCAGCACACTTCACACTCCGGTCACTGAGGGTGCAGGGCGCTGGGGGGGGCGCCCTGAGACGCAATAAAAATACCTTAGATGGCAAAAAATACATCACATATAGCTCCTGGGCTATATGGATGCATTTAACCCCTGCCAGTTTTTCCTTAAAAAAGCGGGAGAAAGGCCGCCGAGAAGGGGGCGGAGCCTATCTCCTCAGCACACTGGCGCCATTTTCCCTCACAGCTCCGTTGGAGGGAAGCTCCCTGACTCTCCCCTGCAGTCCTGCACTACAGAAACAGGGTAAAACAAGAGAGGGGGGGGCACTAATTTGGCAGATAAATCAATACAGCAGCTATATAAGGGAAAAACACTTATATAAGGTTATCCCTGTATATATATATATAGCGCTCTGGTGTGTGCTGGCAAACTCTCCCTCTGTCTCCCCAAAGGGCTAGTGGGGTCCTGTCCTCTATCAGAGCATTCCCTGTGTGTGTGCTGTGTGTCGGTACGTTGTGTCGACATGTATGAGGAGGAAAATGGTATGGAGGCGGAGCAATTGCCTGTAATAGTGATGTCACCCCCTAGGGAGTCGACACCTGACTGGATGGTCTTATGGAAGGAATTACGTGATAGCGTCAGCACTTTACAAAAGACTGTTGACGACATGAGACAGCCGGCAAATCAGTTATTACCTGTACAGGCGTCTCAAACACCGTCGGGGGCTCTAAAGCGCCCGTTACCTCAGATGGTCGACACAGACCCAGACACGGACACTGACTCCAGTGTCGACGGTGAGGAAACAAACGTATTTTCCAGTAGGGCCACACGTTACATGATCACGGCAATGAAGGAGGTTTTGAACATTTCTGATACTACAAGTACCACAAAAAAGGGTATTATGTGGGGTATGGAAAAACTACCCGTAGTTTTTCCTGAATCAGATGAATTAAATGAGGTGTGTGATGAAGCGTGGGTTTCCCCCGATAAAAAACTGCTAATTTCTAAAAAATTATTGGCATTATACCCTTTCCCGCCAGAGGTTAGGGCGCGTTGGGAAACACCCCCTAGGTTAGATAAGGCGCTCACACGCTTATCAAAACAAGTGGCGTTACCGTCTCCTGATACGGCCGCCCTCAAGGAACCAGCTGATAGGAAGCTGGAAAATATCCTTAAAAGTATATACACACATACTGGTATTATACTGCGACCAGCAATCGCCTCAGCCTGGATGTGCAGTGCTGGGGTGGCTTGGTCGGATTCCCTGACTGAAAATATTGATACCCTGGACAGGGACAGTATATTATTGACTATAGAGCATTTAAAGGATGCATTTCTATATATGCAAGATGCACAGAGGGATATTTGCACTCTGGCATCAAGAGTAAGTGCGCTGTCCATTTCTGCCAGAAGAGGGTTAGGGACGCGACAGTGGTCAGGTGATGCGGATTCCAAACGGCATATGGAAGTATTGCCGTATAAAGGGGAGGAGTTTTTTGGGGTCGGTCTATCGGACCTGGTGGCCACGGCAACGGCTGGGAAATCCACCTTTTTACCCCAGGTCACCTCTCAGCAGAAAAAGACACCGTCTTTTCAGGCTCAGTCCTTTCGTCCCCATAAGGGCAAGCGGGCAAAAGGCCACTCATATCTGCCCCGGGGCAGAGGAAGGGGAAAAAGACTGCAGCAGGCAGCCTCTTCCCAGGAACAGAAGCCCTCCCCCGCTTCTGCCAAGTCCTCAGCATGACGCTGGGGCCTTACAAGCGGACTCAGGCACGGTGGGGGCCCGTCTCAAGAATTTCAGCGCGCAGTGGGCTCACTCGCAAGTGGACCCCTGGATCCTGCAGGTAGTATCTCAGGGGTACAAATTGGAATTCGAGACGTCTCCCCCTCGCCGGTTCCTGAAGTCTGCTTTACCAACGTCTCCCTCCGACAGGGAGGCGGTATTGGAAGCCATTCACAAGCTGTATTCCCAGCAGGTGATAATCAAGGTACCCCTCCTACAACAGGGAAAGGGGTATTATTCCACGCTGTTTGTGGTACCGAAGCCGGACGGCTCGTGAGACCTATTTTAAATCTGAAATCCTTGAACACTTACATACAAAGGTTCAAATTCAAGATGGAGTCACTCAGAGCAGTGATAGCGAACCTGGAAGAAGGGGACTATATGGTGTCTCTGGACATCAAGGATGCTTACCTCCATGTCCCAATTTGCCCTTCTCACCAAGGGTACCTCAGGTTCGTGGTACAGAACTGTCATTATCAGTTTCAGACGCTGCCGTTTGGATTGTCCACGGCACCCCGGGTCTTTACCAAGGTAATGGCCGAAATGATGATTCTTCTTCGAAGAAAAGGCGTCTTAATTATCCCTTACTTGGACGATCTCCTGATAAGGGCAAGGTCCAGGGAACAGTTAGAGGTCGGAGTAGCACTATCTCAAGTAGTACTACGACAGCACGGGTGGATTCTAAATATTCCAAAATCGCAGCTGATTCCGACGACACGTCTGCTGTTCCTAGGGATGATTCTGGACACAGTCCAGAAAAAGGTGTTTCTCCCGGAGGAGAAAGCCAGGGAGTTATCCGAGCTAGTCAGGAACCTCCTAAAACCAGGCCAAGTGTCAGTGCATCAATGCACAAGGGTCCTGGGAAAAATGGTGGCTTCTTACGAAGCGATTCCATTCGGCAGATTCCACGCAAGAACTTTTCAGTGGGATCTGCTGGACAAATGGTCCGGATCGCATCTTCAGATGCATCAGCGGATAACCCTGTCTCCAAGGACAAGGGTGTCTCTCCTGTGGTGGTTGCAGAGTGCTCATCTTCTAGAGGGCCGCAGATTCGGCATTCAGGACTGGGTCCTGGTGACCACGGATGCCAGCCTGAGAGGCTGGGGAGCAGTCACACAGGGAAGAAATTTCCAGGGCTTGTGGTCAAGCATGGAAACGTCATTTCACATAAATATCCTGGAACTAAGGGCCATTTACAATGCCCTAAGTCAAGCAAGGCCTCTGCTTCAGGGTCAGCCGGTGTTGATCCAGTCGGACAACATCACGGCAGTCGCCCACGTAAACAGACAGGGCGGCACAAGAAGCAGGAGGGCAATGACGGAAGTTGCAAGGATTCTTCGCTGGGCGGAAAATCATGTGATAGCACTGTCAGCAGTGTTCATTCCGGGAGTGGACAACTGGGAAGCAGACTTCCTCAGCAGACACGACCTCCACCCGGGGGAGTGGGGACTTCACCCAGAAGTCTTCCACATAATTGTGAACCGTTGGGAAAAACCAAAGGTGGACATGATGGCGTCCCGCGTCAACAAAAAACTAGACAGATATTGCGCCAGGTCAAGGGACCCTCAGGCAATAGCTGTGGACGCTCTGGTAACACCGTGGGTGTACCAGTCAGTGTATGTGTTCCCTCCTCTGCCTCTCATACCCAAGGTACTGAGAATCATAAGAAGGAGAGGAGTAAGATCTATACTCGTGGCTCCGGATTGGCCAAGAAGGACTTGGTACCCGGAACTTCAAGAGATGCTCACGGAGGACCCGTGGCCTCTACCTCTAAGAAAGGACCTGCTCCAGCAGGGACCCTGTCTGTTCCAAGACTTACCGCGGCTGCGTTTGACGGCATGGCGGTTGAACGCCGGATCCTGAAGGAAAAAGGCATTCCAGATGAAGTCATCCCTACCCTGATCAAAGCCAGGAAGGATGTAACTGTGCAATATTATCACTGTATATGGCGTAAATATGTTGCGTGGTGTGAGGCCAGGAAGGCCCCTACAGAGGAATTTCAACTGGGTCGTTTCCTGCATTTCCTGCAAACAGGACTGTCTATGGGCCTAAAATTAGGGTCCATTAAGGTTCAAATTTCGTCCCTGTCGATTTTCTTCCAGAAAGAACTAGCTTCAGTCCCTGAAGTTCAGACGTTTGTCAAGGGGGTACTGCATATACAGCCTCCTTTTGTGCCTCCAGTGGCACCTTGGGATCTCAATGTAGTTTTGGGGTTCCTAAAATCACATTGGTTTGAACCACTCACCACTGTGGACTTAAAATATCTCACATGGAAACTAATGCTGTTAGCCCTGGCTTCAGCCAGGCGTGTCTCAGAATTGGCGGCTTTATCCTATAAAAGCCCTTACCTAATTTTTCATACGGACAGGGCAGAATTGAGGACTCGTCCTCAATTTCTCCCTAAGGTGGTTTCAGCGTTTCACTTAAACCAGCCTATTGTGGTACCTGCGGCTACTAGGGACTTGGAGGATTCCAAGTTGCTGGACGTAGTCAGGGCCCTGAAAATATATGTTTCCAATCTGACTCGCTGTTTATCCTGTATGCACCCAACAAGCTGGGTGCTCCTGCTTCTAAGCAGACTATTGCTCGTTGGATTTGTAGTACAATTCAGCTTGCACATTCTGTGGCAGGCCTGCCACAGCCAAAATCTGTAAAAGCCCATTCCACAAGGAAAGTGGGCTCATCTTGGGCGGCTGCCCGAGGGGTCTCGGCTTTACAACTTTGCCGAGCAGCTACTTGGTCAGGGGCAAACACGTTTGCTAAATTCTACAAATTTGATACCCTGGCTGAGGAGGACCTGGAGTTCTCTCATTCGGTGCTGCAGAGTCATCCGCACTCTCCCGCCCGTTTGGGAGCTTTGGTATAATCCCCATGGTCCTTTTGGAGTTCCCAGCATCCACTAGGACGTCAGAGAAAATAAGAATTTACTTACCGATAATTCTATTTCTCATAGTCCGTAGTGGATGCTGGGCGCCCATCCCAAGTGCGGATTGTCTGCAATACTTGTACATAGTTACAAAAATCGGGTTATTATTGTTGTGAGCCATCTTTTCAGAGGCTCCTCTGTTATCATGCTGTTAACTGGGTTCAGATCACAGGTTGTACGGTGTGATTGGTGTGGCTGGTATGAGTCTTACCCGGGATTCATAAATCCTTCCTTATTGTGTACGCTCGTCCGGGCACAGTATCCTAACTGAGGCTTGGAGGAGGGTCATAGGGGGAGGAGCCAGTGCACACCAGATAGTCCTAAAGCTTTTACTTTTGTGCCCAGTCTCCTGCGGAGCCGCTATTCCCCATGGTCCTTTCGGAGTTCCCAGCATCCACTACGGACTATGAGAAATAGAATTATCGGTAAGTAAATTCTTATTATTTCTTAACGTATTTAATATAAAGTATGTGTTCATTTATAGCAATGTCCAACTTTTGTGGAATAGAAAATTTAAAGCGAGGATATTAGTCCTACGTATGCTACAGAGCTATTCAGGTTGAAGACAAGTTGGCAGCAATGCTTTTCATGTCCACATTTTGACCCATTCGACCATTTGACTATTGACCTTTTGACCCTGTCAAACGTTTAACTATCTAACTTTTGACCCTGTCTAACTTTTGACTGTCAACCTTTTGACTGCCAAACGTGTGACCCTGTCTAACTTTTGACCCTGTCTAACTTTTGACTGTCAATCTTTTGACTGCCAAACTTGTGACACTGTCTAACCTGTGACCCTGTCTAACTTTTGACTGTCAACCTTTTGACTGACAAACTTGTGACCCTGTCTAACTTTTGACCCAGTCAAACTTTTGTCCCTGTCTAACTTTTGACTGTTGACCACTTGGTGTCGCCTATTGACTGTTTATCTAGACACTGTCTATCTATACATTGGAACCCATTTTACACAACTTACTAGCTAACTGGTAGCAAGAATCTTCAATAGCCCTTTAAAAGTGTTGCAGAACAGGTTTCATTGACACCAGTACACCATACTTACTCTCCCGGAACAGCCGGGATCCTCATGAATCTCAGGTAACGCTCCCAGCTGCCCGGAAGAGTATTCAAGCCTCCCAGAGCCTAGTCGCATTTCTACAGCGCCGCCCACTTCCAAGTGGGCAGTCCAGGTGGCTATAACTTGAATTGCATTAAATCGCTTAATCGTAGCCATAGGTTCCCCGCGTGCTTTACAATACCGGTAATCTCGGCATTGTATAGTGGGAGGTGGGGCCGGGCTACACATTGACCCTTGCACCGCACACCTATCATGTGCCTCCCCAACCCTCACTGCTGTGCCAACCTGGCTGTCCCTTCCCAGATTCTTGGGGCATCTCTGCTACACAAGCAGGAGAGACTGAAAGCCGGAGCTGAAATTGCTCTCAAATACAAATTGTTTTTAATGTAACCACTGTCACCTCTCATGTGAGATTCAGGAAACAGCAATCTCTGTTTCTTTAAAGGAGTCTAGGAAAATTGCACAAAGCTATTACTGGCAATTATAGGAGATTTTATATGGATTTTCATCATGCTGATTCATTGTACAAAACTGCAATTGTATTACAGACCTCGTTACATTGTGTACATATGTAAAAAAGTAACACATGAGTCTAACATCATTTGCATCGCAATAGAAAATGAACAGTTTTAATCATTTTCTCTATGGAAACCGAATTTATAGTACAGCTAAAATAATGATCAGCTCTCCATGGTACCTACAGAGGGAACGTGTGCTGTGAGTCATGGGCAGATAATTATGTTTAGTCTAAAAAAAAAAACCGGTGTAACTGGTCGGGCAAGGTGTCATTATAAACCATCCAGTGTAACGTACGTCACAAAGTGAACTCTAAATACAGAGTATTTAATCTCCGCCAGTCCTCTCCAGCCAGGGTTTCATTGTCTGCACCCCAACCCCCAACCTGCTTTTGTTGTGCAATCCCCCATCAATCTATCACTGTAGAGCTCAGAGGCAGAGGTATTAAGCCTGGAGACGGCATAAGGAAGTGATAAACCAGTGATAAGTGCAAGGTGATAAATGCACCAGCCAATCAGCTCCTGACTGTTAATTTACATATTGGAGCTGATTGGCTGGTGTGTTTATCACCTTGCACTTATCACTGGTTTATTACTTCCTTATGCCTTCTCCAGGTTAATACATCTGCCCCATTGTCTGTAGTAGTTATACAAGGTTAGGGTTAGGGTTAGGTAAATTATAATTTTTAATGCTGTCGGCCCCATCAGCCACAGGACATACGCTCTCTGTGTCAGCAAGTGAACCCAGACAAACATGAATTTCAAGGGGGAAAAAAACATATTCCATTTAAAAACTAGCAGGGACCCGAGAGCACGGCTTCTGTCACTGTAATTACACCTTATTCCGAGGCATATACAGCATTATCACACTTTTAAGCTTGGGACAGGATGCTAGAAAAAATCAGACAGTTTGAGTGCATTGGGAACAACCTTTTTAATTATATTTTCTCTGGAGCTGCAGCAGGACTGAAGCTGAACAGTTCATGGATCGCACACAATTTTGGTTTCAGATACCATAACCCAATAGACAGGCAAGGACACAGGACAAAGGCTAGTACATAGACTGACACCGTAGGTCTATAAAAGTGTTATATAGAGGCAGAAGGGCAGGTTCGAACTGGCCCACAGGGGTACAGGGGAAACCCCAGGTGGGCCCCTCTATATGTGGGCCCACCGTCTCCTGTGCACTTTAATTATACATTATACATATGTTACCTTATACTGCACAGGACTATAGTGTATTTTCTACAATGCATTGCTGTCATTAATCTGCTGCATTATTACCATGCATGTACTAGCGGTTTTTACTGTATATATTTAGCAAAGCTCCAAGACCATGCACTCTCTAATGGTTAGCCAAGTCTCTGTAAACTCTGGCCACACCCCCTCTGGAGACTGGCCAAACCCCCTATCGTGTGCCCTTACCAATGCATGCCCTGGCAGCATCTTTTCACTGTTATCTACATTTGGAGATTGTTTCCGAGCTCGGGACAAGCATGAGAAAAAAGGAGCAACTTTACACCTTGGCAAAGACATGTTGCACTGACGTTGGGGCAGATCTAAAGTGTGCAGCATTAAAATTTAGGGGAGGAGTGTCCTAGCTGAACTCCAAATTGCAGCGTGTAACTAAGCTACCCAGTAATTGTGGGCTACATGCAAAAGCCACCAGTATTGACCCTGAAGGCAAAATAAATAAATATATACACGCATTTGCACCCCTTGAATGCAACACAGTTTGTCCTGGTGCAAAGTTGCTCCTTTTTTTTTATTTTGCTGATAACTGTGAATATGACCCAAGGGGGTTTATTTACTCAAGGCTCATCAGCGATTTTTATCTATTTTAAATAGTTGAGTATTGACCTCAATCAATGTTGGGTTTCAGGGGCAGAAGCACACTTTTACTAACAGATGATCTTTAATATTAATTATTACATGCTAGTAAATATGTGCTTTAGCCCTGGAAGTACAGCATTAATTTAGATTGATTGTTATCAATTTAAAAATCGGGGGGAAAAACTATGAAAAACAAGTAAGTAAACCCCTTGGTTTTTTTCATTAAAATATCAAATCAATGTAATATAAAATAAGATATCACTAATAAATTCCAATTTTTGGAACTGGCATGAGAAGTGTGTCTACCTCTCGGTGGTGATGTGTTTACACTTGTCCCAGTGGGGCTTGCACCCATCATTTTCCTTTCGCTGAAAACGGGCTTGCACTTCCTTATGCATTAGTGGACAGTAGACTAGTGTATGTGTGTGTCACTAGTTTAGTGTTGCTTGGCAAACAGAATATATCTTCCAACATTCCCAGCAGTCCTGGCTGCCACCAAAATTTTGGCTGTCCCAACTAAATTGGGGCAGTTTGGACTGGAGGCATCACTATACTAAGGTGAAGACATCATCCAGACATAACTTTTGGTGTCTAATAAGGAGTCACTTCAAAATCACCATGTACTAAGGGCAAGCCTTGGAGAGAGATGAAGTGGATGAAGATAAAGCACCAGCCAATCAGCTCCAAACTGCCATCTGTTGGGGAGATGTACTAAGCAACGAAAAGAGTGTATAAGTGAGCCAGTGGAGAAGTTGTCCATGGCAACCAATTAGCATTTAAGTAATATTTATAATTTGCATACTGTAAAATTATACAGAGCAGCTGATTGGTTGCCATGGGCAACTTCTCCACAGACTCATTTCTCCACTCCTTTCACTGCTCAGTACATCTCTCCCATGTTTGAAAAATCACAGTTAGGAGCTGGTTGGTTGGTACTATTGGGGACATTTACTAAGCAGTGATAAGAGCAGAGAAGTGAGCCAGTTGAGAAGTTGTTCCATCAACAGCTCTGTATAATGTTATAGTATGCAAATAATAGATGTTACTTAAGTGCTGATTGGTTGCCATGGGCAACTTCTCCACTGGCTCACTTTTCCACTCGTATCACTGCTTAGTAAATGTCCCCCTATATCTCTCTCCAAGGCTTAGTACATAGAACTCTCAGATAGCAAGTAGAGCGAGATAAGTGTGCTCTTCCACCCTTTCAGCCTAAGTTTGGATGGCCTTTGTAATAGAAGTCATGTGTCAAGTACAGTATTGCTGTTATTTAGGGCTGGTGTTTGTGAATGTGGCATCCTGCAGAATGTCCATTGGAGGGTCACACTAGAGGGTGTAGCCATTGACAATGTAGGAGTGGCTATCTACTTTTTACATTTTACCATAGAAATAAATTTAAATAACATGTGTAGGGCGCTCCACAGCAGCAGGAAACACTGACCAGTGGTCAGCAGCAAAAACAGGGATTACTGTAATGCTGAGAGATAGAACAAGCAACAGTAGTGTGGGTGTAGCAGTAACACAGTGCCTGCCCAGATCTGATAATGAGTCTAGTGAGGCCCCTACATTAGGACGACTCGCATTAGATGCGAGCCGTCCTACGACCACCCCCCTGCACCGTTTGATCTATCGTACCTCCGCAATTGCCAGCGGCAGGAATAGATTAATAATATGTGTAGCACATATGATCAGTTGGTGCGATGTACGACCAGCGGGGCCACGCATCGCATCATATTCTCACCCAAAACATGTACGATCTGCATGCGATGGGTCGAATGATGGTTGTCAGGGCCGACTGTTTTTGTGAATCCGTTAACCCTGGATCAACCGAAGGTGTAGGTGCTGGAGTATGGTGAAAACAGGGAGGATGAAGAAAGTTCTGTTTCAAATATTTATTAAGGACAATTCCAATAATGAGTTAAATGACAATCATTAGTCACCGTATGTAAACTGACGTACTGCAATCAATGGCATAATAAGCAGAAGAATCAGTATTATAGATGCATTGAAGAAATGTTCATACAACTGAGTTTAAGCAGGCTGGAGAATGAACAAAGAATTGTCCAAATGAAGCAATGATTGGTGCCCAACTGTAAGGAGTGTTAACTGGATATGGTCAGGGGCGGATTGGGAACAAAAAGCGGCCCTGGAAAAATTTGTACAAGTGGCCCCACATGGGCAGCACCAGAGGTGTAAGGTCTAGCCATGGGCCATGGCAGCAGCTCCCTCCCCCCAAGACTTTCCAGATAGTGGGGATGTCCAGCATCAAGGGGGAAGGTAAAAAGAAATAAAATTACATTTTATGAGCACATTATATGATACACCTTCAGAATTTAGGAAACTATATAATTCTTTAGAAAGATATATTTTCTTTCTTATTACACCAACCGTATCCCAATCACTATTCACTCAATCTTATATGTCAGCCAAGCAGGCAGACAGAGCATACACTAGATCATCTGCAATCACAGGCTAAGTGGCAAAGTCATTTTCATATATGCAAATTATTTTGCATGTTATTCATTATGTCTATAAAAAGGACCACTTGTCCTCAAACAAAACAGGCCCCGTGGGTGCGTCGGCCCACCGGGAATCTTCCCTGTAAACTCTATGGCCAACCCGCCTCTGGATATGGTAGACATAAATGAATAACTGTAGAGACTTGTACTGAAGCTTAAAGGTTAAACTGGAAGGCTGTGATGAATTGTCCTTGAATGAAGCAGCAATGAAGATACAATAATACTTGCAGGTTGAAGATAACACTTGAAGCACTGTGTAGCTGTAGCAGACAACAATGGTGAAGAATGAGTTCAACTGAATGATGAGAGAACGAGAACCAAGATTAAGTAAAAACCTCCACAGACTGTGTGATTACAGCAGGCAGTCACTGAACATGAAACCCTCTCACAGGACTCTGGGAATCCACTTGTTTGCCACTTGGAGAGCGATTAACTGACAGCACAGCAGGGAGCTGGTGGATCTCTTGTGGTGAAGGCTGCAGACAGACCCCTGGGAGCGGAGGCGATATCAGAACCACTGGAACCACACATGATATCACGGAGAGAGCACAGAGCTAGGGCATAGAGTAGATACAACAAAGCACTGGCTCAGAGTAACATAATCCCAGCCTACTTAAAGGCAGCGCAAGCACGGGATTGACTGAAGATACACAGCGGTGCCTTTAGCCATTTGGTCCCCGCACTCCCGGCTCCCAGAAACTGCATCACCTCTGACCACGCCACGTCCCCACACGCCCGCACAGCACCGCGAGCAACCGTGCTGGTAACAGATGGATCCCAGAACCCGCAGTGGTGAGTGATCGGTTCGTGACAGTACCTCCCCTTTAAGGGTGGACTCCAGCGCCTTTGAGCTTTGTCAGGATTCTTGGAGTAGAATTTTTGTACCAGTCTTGGAGCATGAACATCTTTGGCAAAAACCCAGGACCTCTCCTCCGGACCAGTGCCAGATTAAGGTCTTAATGGGCCTGGAGCTGAAATTTTTGAAGGGCCTGTTGTGTGCTTCGCAGGGGTTGTGGGGCTGTGATGGGGGCTACGGATATGGGTGGGTGACCAGTGCTGTATTTAAATATGTATATGCGTGTGTATGCATGTTTGAAAATAAAAATAAAAATCTATCTATATATCTTTATCTCTCTCTATATCTATCTAGAGAGAGAGTCACTGGGGGCAATTTATTTCTTGGGTGCCCAATGGAACTATTCAATTGTATTGCCATGACTGCATGATTTCTGCTCACAGTCTCTTGAGGTGGTGAGAAGAAATCTGTGAAAAATTGGCTGTTGGATCGCCCAAACTGCTGTTTTGGCAGCATGACCAATAGTTTTAGACTGGTTTAGCCACTTTTACGCAGTTTTACCAAGTGCTTCTAAGTGATAAGCATTAGACACCCACGGACCTCACTTTCATTTGCATTACAATTGAATAGCTCTGTCAAGCTGCCATTAATTATGGGCATGCAAGAAACAATTGGATTAAACTCACTAAGGGGGTCATTCAGACCTGATCGCACGCTAGGATTTTTTGCTGCGCTGCGATCAGGTCAGAACTGTGTATGCACTGCAATGCACAGGCATGTCATACAGGTACATAGAGGATCGGTGCTGGGCGATGGATTGTACGAAGAATCCATTCACACAGCTGATCGCAAGGAGATTGACAGGAAGAGGGCGTTTGCGGGTGACACCTGACCATTTTCTGGGAGTGGTACGAAAAACGCAGGCGTGTCCAAGCGTTTGCAGGGCGTGTGTCTGACGTCAATTCCGGGACCAGACAGGCTGAAGTGAGTGCAGCGGCTGAGTAAGTCCTGGGCTACTCAGAAATTGCACAAAACTTTTTTGTACCGCTCAGCTGCACATGAGATTGCACACTTGCAAAGCGAAAATACAGTGCCCTATAGGCGGCGGCTATCTGATCGCAGCGCTGCAAAAAGTAGCTAGCGAGCGATCAACTCGGAATGAGGGCGTATGTCAAAAGGACACAGTATGTCTAAACCAATATAGATATGTGTTATGTACATTATATACACACATATATACTATGCTGTGAGGGCATCTGTGAAGCTTAACCTGTTACTGGGAGTGCCATACCGAAAAAAAGAATTTTATATATATATATATATATATATATATATAAATATCCCAAATGGGACTGGCACTCTCCTGGCTGGCGTGAGGGTACCCCGGTGCCTTCTGAAGTGAAGATGTAGCAATCCAGAAGAAAACAGCACCAGACATCATGGAGATTTAGAATTGGCTGATGAATTGATGTCATGAATATGTATTATCTGAACAGAACCAGATGCGCCCATCATGTTTGGTATTGAAGCAAGCAGAATGATGTATGGGTTAGTTTGATGCTGGTTGTGAAGTTGTGGGACATTGCAGCGGATAGATATGATTATATGTATAAAAGCTGAGATCACTTTGTTGAGAACAATGGATGATCAAGCCAACCTTTTACTAAGATTTTCAGGGCTGAACCTGATTAACATATACAAAGGAGAGAGAGAGACCCCTCCCCTAGGAACAGACACACAGGAGGATGGTTCCTGTCTGGGGGGGTTGGGGGTCAGTTTTTGCAGGTGGCCTCAGAGAACAGATGTAATGAAGCTACACTCAGAACAAAGCTCCCAGAAGCATGGCTGGATCATCACCAGGCACCAAAGGCTAAGTATTGAATTCACATCGCTAGATAAGGAAATATAGACAGATTGCTTTCTGGTTTAAATAGGATATTGTAACTTGGTTGTGTGATTGTTGGGTGTTTGTGTGATAGATCTGGGAATCTGTGATGGTAGCTGGGACATTAGACAACCTGTAGCATAGCATTTGTGGTATTTGTTTGCCTATGGTGATTTAAAATAGATTGTGCTGGTTAGTTATAATATATCTTGTTAATCATAAATACCACCATGCAGTTACGTTTGAACATGTGCTGGTAGCAATGGCAGGCTGAGATGTGTGGTTACATTGTGATCTGGTCTTGTGATGAATATGCTCTGGTTATTGAGATACTGAAGTTGTTTGGAATGTGAAAGTGAATAAGATGGTTCTAGGAAGTTGGATTGAAATTGTGAAAGGTGATTTAGATGGTTTGGAATTGTAAAATCAGAACATATGCATTGTTCTGAGGCTTGGACATTTTGGAATAAAATGGAGTCTTGTGTCTTCTGCTATGTGATTGTGGTGTAGTAGAGAGTGCCATGTGTTTGGACCTGCAAATCTAAAATGGCTGCTGCCGGGTGTTTTCCCCTCCCCCTTTCAACCATGTGTTGCAGTCTTCATGGGAGTTTTCTCAAAATGGAGTCTAGCTTCTGTCCCTTGCGGTATTGTAGGGTTGTGTTGTATATAGGGACAGCCAGTATGGGTAAGGTCAAGTATTTTCTCCACAAAGATTCTCAGCATTGAATAACTGCGCAGCGATTGTTCCTCACATGTGTAAGCTTCTCTGAAATCATATTGATCTTCTTGTTATTATGAGCCATTTCTCTCTCTCTCTCTCTTCCCCTCTTTCTCTCTTATTTTCCCTTAAATAGTATTGTATTGTATTGTATTTCCTGTGTAGTTATCTGGTTAGGTAGTCTATGTTATATTGTAGTGTATGATTTGTATTTGTATTAATTCTTTTGCAAGTATATCATTCATAATATATATATTAGGCGTTGGACCCTGAGCACGGTATCTGTGTATTCCTTATAGTGTTAAGTATTCTCAGAGCGTCGGTGACGCTCGAACAGCTTTAAAGGTAATAAGGTTATTCTGTGTTGCATTTACACTCTACCACTACACAGAGGTTTACAGTATAAGTACATTCCTTAAGGTATAGTTAAGGGAGTACCCTTGCGGTACTTTTTGCGCCAATTGCGTACTGTGTTCTTTAACCTTTAACGTGTTTTTAATAAGATAAATATTTAGCTTTGTTAGATGGGGGCTCTGGTCCGGGATATCACGATCTTAATGATGCACTGTACATTACAAACGCGGCTGTAATTGACCGGCTAATGATGGACATCTCGCAAAATGCTGAAAAAAAAAAAAAAAAAAACATCCACGTTAATGTATTGTGGTATCAGTAAGACGCTGATAGGAAATTTTAAGGGACAAGGCGTTTCTCATAATATTTAAGATGCTAAAATGTATTTTTATTGTCGCAAAACCAGGTTCAAATGGATCATATCGTGTTTGATTAAGATTAGATTGTTTATCTGTTTAAGTAGGTTTAAAAGTACATTTAAAAGTTACTTTGGGAGCTAGCATGGTGATTTTCTTTATGGCAGGAGAGGCCGCATGGTCTGTCCACCATTTTGTGTGACCCTCATGGAGGTGGAAGGGGGAGGAGCAGCGGCCATTTTGGGAAGGTCAAATTTTTTTTTATTTTTTTTTTGAACGGCTGATTTTCAGTTGACTCAGGAAATAATCAGCCATCCATTGTCAAAAAGAAATCATCATTTAATGAGTTTTTTAATGCATTTATTTAATCTATATCATAGTCAATCATAAGTAATAGTGATTGGTACTTATATGTAAAATCTATATGCGTGTGCTTACATCAATGTATGTTATTAGATTAAATTTAGAATTGCATTTTCATCTGTGTACTTTCACATATCTCACCTTCCTGTTTGCCATTTGAATTGATAAACGTGCTAAGAGAGATTTGTCGCTATTTAAATAGTTAAAGTGTAAAAGTAATACATTAAGGGGTAAATTGTAAGACACACGCACAGCTTTACCTGAGATACAAGGAAAGACCTGTGTGGTGCTTGGTAGATGATTACAGTTAAAGATCATCTACATTGATAAACGTGCTAATTGTATTTTTGTGGCCAGCGTACACGTGTCTCTAACAAAAGACTGAGACTCGCGAACGCAACACAAAGGCCGACGCACGCAGCGTATATTACGCAACGGAGCGTACGGGTACGCCCACGTAACTCAAATCACAAGTGTTAATTTTTTGCAACGCGGTAAATAACGCAAGGCGATAAATCGCGCAAATCTATTCTAACATTCGAAATTTAAATTAACAGATCCTTCTCCTAATTGGTAACACATCTGGTCTAAAGAGAAATTTCTGCGCAGAAATAGAAATAGAAACAAAAGTGTATATGTGGTGAGTGAGTGTTTGTTTTTACAATTTTTGAGGTTGAACCACAAGAAAAGTCGAGTTCTCGTGAGGTACATGCGTGAAAGTGACGTACATGGTGGCTAGGGAGGCATCCCTGGTTAAAACATACAATTTGAGCATTAGAGTGTAGCAGACCAGGAGGTCATACTGTAACAGACCAGGAGGTCATAGCAGACTAGCAGGTTTAGGTACAGCAGACAAGGAAGTCCGCTATACAGTCCACAGGCACAACACCAAGAAAGGGTTGGTGCAACACCCATATAGGCCATACAAGCTCTGGCTGAAGGAATTCGCAGCCGTAATTTTCGATTCCGTTGGTCGCTCAGTACATAAGATTAGTTGCTTATGTGCTGAACGATTGTACCGCACGTAATTGTGTGCATTAGTAAACCTGACCGGTACTATTTGTGTACGAAGGTCATAAACGCTATTTGTACATTCTAACGTGATTTGTGTAATTTTTTTTATTTTAAGGGAGGTTCGCTGCTCACTCAGGAACTATCCAACAACCAATAGTTACTGGAAAGAGTAAGTGTTCTTCGGATCACCCTCACAGGTTCCAGTAAATAGAGGTTCAGGTCGCAGGGGCCCTGGGTCGAGTACGCCAGCACCATATCGGTGTGATCAGGTCGTATTGGTCGGCGTGGGCGAGTGAGTGGGGTACTCGGTAAACCGCCACCGTCAGCCTATTTTGAACATTTTGGTTTGCGTAAGGGTTGGCTGAATAAAGCAACACCTTCGAACTATGGGGGCCACTTGTTCAGGTAGGGGGCGATCAACCTCGGTTCGGGTTGATTCAGTGAACCGACCAGTCGGGTCGGCAAGGTATGTAATGTGTGAGAAATACGGAAGTCACACAGAAGCTTTATGTGATGAATGGGAGAGAATGACAGTACATGACGGGGAGAAATTCCCAAGAGTAGGTAGCTTCAGCACAGAAGTGTTAACGAATTTAAGGAGAAGGATATGTCTCATTAAATCAGCAAAGAGACGAATCAAGCATTATGATTGTTTGCAGTTATGGCAACAGGAAAGTGAAATGCAAAGAAATGTAACTTACATACCTAACTTTCATCTTGAGAGGAGAGACATGGCAATGGAGAGGATTATGGTTGCAGAGAAATGGCACAAGGTTGTACGATAAAAACGCACTTAGTAACTGTCTTAAAAATGAAAGTGTAAAATGTAACAATGTTTATGAAAATGAAAGTGTAAAAAAAAATTACAAATGTTAACCTGTGCAAGTCGCACCCCATGTCAAACTTCCCTCAGGAATACGAACAAGAAAGTGAACCCAACACGATGTCGGCACCTCTTCCAGCAGCCATCACACAAGACATCCAGGTGGACGCGACCAAATCGGTAAAGGCAATAATCAAACCCCCTAACGGAGGGTCAGGTGAGGTCGTGTCCACAGGTACGTACAATGTTTTATATCACGCACAAACAAATGTACCCCATATTGTAAGACCAAAACAAGGTGATGTAATTGAGTTTAGTCCTGTCAGGGTGATCACAGTCCCCAATGGGAAGACTGACGATCAGGGAACCATTCCCGTCAAGGACAGTGCAATGCGCCATCCCTGGTCCCGGACAGAATTGAGATCAATCATGTCTGATTACCCAGATCCTAGGAAAGATCTAAGTGTATGATCAAAGATTCACAGAAGGTATATGAACCCCCTAGACAACGACATAATCATGGTATCCAAGGAATCAGGTAGGTACAGGGAAAGCGGTTGATGGTGATGAGCATCCAAGCGTTTGAGGAGGCATCAAATCAACCAAAACCCCAGGCCATTGGCACATGGAGGAACTCATGGATTTGTGATCTTTGCAAAAGAGAAGGGCATTATGCCAGCAACTGTAATAGCCCACATAAAGTCAGACCCCCTAGACCAAGAAATGAGAAAAGTTAGGACACACCAAATTATAAACAGGGATCATATAGGAAGAATTTTGGGCCACACCCATAATATATAGTCAGGAAAGGTGATCATTAGGACTGATGGTAAGCCTGAGGTAACGGTTAATAAATTGGGAGGTCATTCCCTGAAGACACAGGAATGACCAGGTGAAACATTGTAAATGTATCTGTGAAATGTTTTTTTTTTCTCTTTCTCTCTCTCTATCCCCATCTCTGACGATTATTGGTAGGATTCAAACATTGCATATATACTTGGTCTTTGCAGAAGTCTACCAAACCCCAGCATGACCTATCCGCACCAATGTATTCTGGCCAGATACAGACAATGGAATATGGAAGTGCTGGGGGGGAGGGACTGCGCAAGGAAACCATTAGACATGTAGATATGACAGCCTGATGATCTGACAATGTTTTAAAATGTTTGAAAAATGTTTTTTTTCTGTTTTCCTATTGATGGCTATTGTTGATTTAAGTAATATACACATGCATAATAAATTGTTCTCTCTCTTTTGTTTTTTTTGCTGTTGTTGTTTTCTCTCTCTTCTCACTCATGCTTTCATGTTTTAAAGATGGTATGTCACCCATCAGTTAGACAAATGGTAATGCAAATTTTTGCTCCTTACAGAAAGATCGCTGGTTTGGAGGGAATATTGCATCACCAGAATGTTCGTTTGGAAGACTGAGAGACAGCACCTTTGAGAGGACAGCAGAACAAGAAGAACAACAAGACGAGAGAACTAATTATCGTAACAAGTTTCTCTCCCCCTCAAACTGATTTTCTGTACCCCATTACAAATTTCTTCTTTTCTCCTCCTGTAAGATGGACTTGCCCCGAGAGACTGTGATATGGATTTTCCTGTTGACCATGACGTTGACCCGAGCAGTCTGTTTCGGTGAGAGTACCAGTGAGGTCGAGAAAGGATCCAGAAAGGTTCCAATGACTAAGACGGAGGTGTAAATTTCCAATAGCAACACAAGCACCGAGCAAAGGCGAGTACCGGAAACGATCTAACAGCCATGTTATTTGTAAACATTGTTAGCTGAAAAGAAAACTGTATCTGTAGGCTCTGTAACAATGTAGTTGAGGATGGGTGCATTAAGAAATGCCAATCCAGTTTTAATATCTATATGGACCGGCATCCATTGAGTGACTATCACTCCTTAGTGGGTAGCGTGTTAAATAAAACAGATTGTTGGGTATGCTCTCAAGTACCTCAAGGTCATAGCAAATCAGGGCTAGTACCATTTCCTTTAACGGTAGGGGAGGTACTTGAGCTAAAGGGTGGGAGACCGGTGGACAGGAGGTTTAATATCTCTAGTCCTCCTAGTTTGAAGCTCCACCAATATCATGTGGATAGACCCCTAGTATGTTTTAACATTACCAATCCCCGAAAGCCGGGAAATTGGGAAGTGTCATGGAGTAACCAAACCATGACCTTTTCATATAGAGCAGATAGAATGCCGACAGATACAGAGCTTGTACGCCACATAGCCAGTAGAGGAAAATCTTTCCGGTATAGGTATACCTTAGGAAATAGGATTACGAGAGTTGGAGAGGTATCACCAGGATACTGTGCACATATCGTACAACCTGATACGTGTACTAAGCAGATGGAAGAATTAGGGTTAGGAGAGTTCACATGGAAAATGTGTAACATGGTAATGACATATTCAGTCCCATATGTTCTCCCCGATGATGCATATTTCACATGCGGGAGAAAGGCGTATGAGCGGCTTGCCCCAAACTCAGAAGGATTGTGTTATATTGGAAAAGTACTACCTGAGGTAATGAGTCTAAGGAGTGGGGAAATTGTAATTCCAATGGATTTGATTTATGACCCAACGGTAGAAACAATGATGTGATGAAAATGCGATTATACGGTCCGTTTCTTTCACCTGTTTTTCCGGTTTCTCCTAGGTAAAAAGACCCACTTTTGACGAGGAGTTTGATGATCCTGTATACAGACAACGGATGGATTAAAGAAGAAGTTTTGACAACCTGATACACAGATTTTTGATGAACTATGCCATGGATCCCCAGTTTCCCTAGAAATTTTAAAATTACGCTAGCCCAACACTTTTGTAAATCTATGGACATTGACAGCTTTTGCTCGCACCTTATGGGCAAAAGCACAAAGAAGACTGCATTCAACAGACACCAAACAAGACCTCAATCGACGAATGTTCATTTACCTGACATAGAATACCACCGCATTTACCGTAATTATGTCTTTTCTTCATTTCTACAACCCTCAGGTAATGACACACCTAGTCGATAGGGAATACAGGCACAGATATCAGCAATCACATATCACCCCCATTCATGTATCATCAACTAAAATGTGCTCCCCCATTTTGTTACAACCAAAGCCGAAAAGAGCTCGGTAAAGTTTGACAGCCCATCCACAGACCCGTACCACGGGATAAGAAGGAATTCAAATGTATACTTCGCAATACCTCGAAGCTTGATTTAAAACACGTACGGCACGATGATACATGACCCCCAAGCACGGATTCATACACACATGCTTCTGCTATCTCACTAGGTCATACCCTTTTTCTACCTTCTCCTCTCCTCCCCTACCCAACCATGTAAATGTATTAACCCCTGACATATATTTTTCTCTTTTTGAAATGTTTTAGGAAGTGGCAGTTATTGGTGACTGCCAAAGGGTGGACTGTCAAAGTCAAAAATATTACATAGAGAGAACATACAAACCACACACACATTTAAGTCGATATACTTGCAAATATGCGCAGCGAGCACAGCAATATATGGAAACACACGCATTTGCTCGGACATGGCACGGAGATGGATTCGGCGCTTGTTTCATACAGTACATGGTTATAATAATGTCAAGCACCAGACATCATGGAGATTTAGAATTGGCTGATGAATTGATGCCATGAATATGTATTATCTGAACAGAACCAGATGCGCCCATCATGTTTGGTATTGAAGCAAGCAGAATGATGTGTGGGTTAGTTTGATGCTGGTTGTGAAGTTGTGGGACATTGCAGCGGATAGATATGATTATATGTATAAAAGCTGAGATCACTTTGTTGAGAACAATGGATGATCAAGCCAACCTTTTACTAAGATTTTCAGGGCTGAACCTGATTAACATATACAAAGGAGAGAGAGAGACCCCTCCCCTAGGAACAGACACACAGGAGGATGGTTCCTGTCTGGGGGGGTTGGGGGTCAGTTTTTGCAGGTGGCCTCAGAGAACAGATGTAATGAAGCTACACTCAGAACAAAGCTCCCAGAAGCATGGCTGGATCATCACCAGGCACCAAAGGCTAAGTATTGAATTCACATGGCTAGATAAGGAAATATAGACAGATTGCTTTCTGGTTTAAATAGGATATTGTAACTTGGTTGTGTGATTGTTGGGTGTTTGTGTGATAGATCTGGGAATCTGTGATGGTAGCTGGGACATTAGACAACCTGTAGCATAGCATTTGTGGTATTTGTTTGCCTATGGTGATTTAAAATAGATTGTGCTGGTTAGTTATAATATATCTTGTTAATCATAAATACCACCATGCAGTTACGTTTGAACATGTGCTGGTAGCAATGGCAGGCTGAGATGTGTGGTTACATTGTGATCTGGTCTTGTGATGAATATGCTCTGGTTATTGAGATACTGAAGTTGTTTGGAATGTGAAAGTGAATAAGATGGTTCTTGGAAGTTGGATTGAAATTGTGAAAGGTGATTTAGATGGTTTGGAATTGTAAAATCAGAACATATGCATTGTTCTGAGGCTTGGACATTTTGGAATAAAATGGAGTCTTGTGTCTTCTGCTATGTGATTGTGGTGTAGTAGAGAGTGCCATGTGTTTGGACCTGCAAATCTAAAATGGCTGCTGCCGGGTGTTTTCCCCTCCCCCTTTCAACCATGTGTTGCAGTCTTCATGGGAGTTTTCTCAAAATGGAGTCTAGCTTCTGTCCCATGCGGTATTGTAGGGTTGTGTTGTATATAGGGACAGCCAGTATGGGTAAGGTCAAGTATTTTCTCCACAAAGATTCTCAGCATTGAATAACTGCGCAGCGATTGTTCCTCACATGTGTAAGCTTCTCTGAAATCATATTGATCTTCTTGTTATTATGAGCCATTTCTCTCTCTCTCTCTCTCTCTCTCTTCCCCTCTTTCTCTCTTATTTTCCCTTAAATAGTATTGTATTGTATTGTATTTCCTGTGTAGTTATCTGGTTAGGTAGTCTATGTTATATTGTAGTGTATGATTTGTATTTGTATTAATTCTTTTGCAAGTATATCATTCATAATATATATATTAGGCGTTGGACCCTGAGCACGGTATCTGTGTATTCCTTATAGTGTTAAGTATTCTCAGAGCGTCGGTGACGCTCGAACAGCTTTAAAGGTAATAAGGTTATTCTGTGTTGCATTTACACTCTACCACTACACAGAGGTTTACAGTATAAGTACATTCCTTAAGGTATAGTTAAGGGAGTACCCTTGCGGTACTTTTTGCGCCAATTGCGTACTGTGTTCTTTAACCTTTAACGTGTTTTTAATAAGATAAATATTTAGCTTTGTTACTGTCAATGCTGCCAGTGCTTCCTGGTGTAGTGGTGGCAAGGCGGCACACTCAGAGCCGGCCCTAACCAGTTTGATGCCCAAAGCAAGATTCTAGCTGGTGGCCCCTAGCATCACCCGCTAGTTCCGCCTCTGACCAGCACCCTTCTCCCAGCATCGCACCCATCACCCAACAGTACAGATCACAGCAGCAGCCAGCAACACCCATCACCCCTCATAAAGGGGAAGGGAGGGATAGAGACACAGTGGGGTGAGAGAGAGAGAGAGAGAGAGAGAGAGAGGGAGTAAAGAGAAAGAGAGAGAAAGGGACACAGACAGCAGGGTAGAGAAAACAGGGTGAGAGAGAAGAGAGAGGTGAGAAGGGGAGAAAGAGAGAGGGGGAGTGAGAGAGGAGGGGCAGGGTGTAAGAGGGGAGGGAGAAGAGAACAAAAGAAAGAGAGATAGGTAGAAAGAAGGTTAGAGAGAGAGAAAGAAAGATAGGGAGAGAGAGAAAAATAGAGAGAGGTAAGACAGAGGGAGGGGTGAATGGAGAGAGCAGGGGGGAGAGAGAGAGAGAGAGAGAGAGAGAGAGAGAGAGAGAGAGAGAGAGAGAGAGAGAAATAAAGAGAATGAAAGAGAGTGGAGACAGAGAGGAAGGATGAGAGATAAGGGAAAGAAAGAAAGAAAGAAAGAAAGAAAGAAAGAAAGAAAGAAAGAAAGAAAGAAAGGTGGGTGAGAGGTTTGAAAGAGGGAGAGGGGCGGGGGAGAGGAGCCAGGGGAGAGAGAACAAGAGAAAAAGAAAAGAATGAGAGAGAGAGACAAAGGAGGGGTTGAGGGAACAGGGGAGGGAGAGATGGGAGTGGAAAGAGGTGACAGAGTGTAGGTGAGAGAGAGAGAGAAAGAGGAGAGAAAGGGGCGAGAAAGAGGTGAAACAGACAGCAGGGTAGAGAAAGCAGCGCGAGAGAGGCGAGAGGGGGAGAAAGAAAAAAGACAGACAGAGGGTTGTTAGAGTGGGGGAACAGGGTGTAAGAGAGAGTGGGGAGGGAGGGAGATGAGAGAGGGAAAAAGAGCAAAAGAAAGCGAGGGAGAGAGGGTTAGAGAGAGAGAGAGAGAGAGAGAGAGAGAGAGAGAAAGTATGAGGGAGAGAAAGGTGAGACAGAGAG